>NC_134837.1:79243405-79544775 GCF_004210375.1 Tachypleus tridentatus
TTACACTGCTAAATTAAGGACGGCTAGCTCGAAATTAAAAAACAAACAAACTTCTAGGTTTAAATAATCGATCTTTCTTATAATAAACCCATAAAACTTACTATTGCCTGATAAAATAATGTGTTCTGAAAAATAACATTTTATTGTACTAAAATACTACTGAACAATGAAATGTAATGTGGAACTTCTGGTATTCTTGGGAGAAAGTAGACTATCTTGTATACAGTTAATCTGGCTTTTTTTTTACGCTCGTTATACTATAGTTTATTAATCTAACGTTTTATTAGTAACAACTTAACGTCTGCGTGTTACTAACTTGACGTTAAGATCAAATAGAACATATGGTTGAACGAACATTTATGAAACCAACCAGTAACGTTATCGACTTTATCTCTATACGTTTTCCCCTGTCTCTATTCACAAACTTGAAAGACGAAACTGTCATTACATCGCTTCTGTTGTCTGTGTAGCTTGGACGTTTCCGGACAGCACTCACTTGACCACAGTGGTTGTCAAGACCATGTCTCTCGATAACTGACACTCCTCGCCAGTACACAATAGTCATACTAGATCACGTCGAGGGCAGGACGGACATTTGCTGACCCCTGCTGTCCATCATATTCCCTTACGTTTTTGGTATTAAGTGAAAAAATAAGCGAGATGTATAAGAAAGGAATATAATATTGAATGAGATAAGAATAGATGTAGAAAATGACTTCTTATGATGAAAAATAAAAATTATATACCTCTAATATAGTTCAGTACAAGTTTATTTCTTTCTTTCATTGTCTGTATAAACATATATCGTTTATTTACCCTTTACTCACAACCAGAAAATCGTTTAAATGTTAAATGTTATTTAATCAGCATTTCAGTGCAAATGTGCATGTATGGAATTTATAGATATGTACATACATGTATGTGCCTGAGTGATATAGCATTCTTTCTAAATCCAGCTATAACTAAATCTCGTCACGATTTAAAGTTGGGATGTTTATCGTTGTGATTGAGATATATATCTATTAAAAAGGAATACTTCAATTACAGTTTTCGTAGATTCTAACTGTTGAATACATAACAAAAAATATACACCTGTAAATGAATCTGCGGTAATTTTAGGGAAAACACGGATATTTTCTTTATATCGTTTTACCAATCGTAATTTTTTTTTTTTTACAGGTAGTACAACACCAGGAGGACAGAAAACTGATGCTAACCAGTATCTATCTTCATTCACGCATACGGTAATAGTTTACACAAAGGTACAGTTACATATATATAGCTTAAAGAGTTACAGAAGTACAAGTACTGTAATAAACATAATTCCATTTTGAAAAGTTGACAACATTGCTTACTGTATTACACTATTTATATACATGGCTGAACCTTTTAAATAATACAATAAGGAACAAGGTTTTAATATTTGAATAATAGAAAAAATCAGTCTTGAGGAATGTGGTCGTAATATCTGTAGATGAAAGTATTGCTACGATTGAGTCAGTCTTGAGGTATGTGGTCGTAATATCTGTAGATGAAAGTATTGCTGTGATTGGGTCAGTCTTCAGCAAGTGCTATATACTAACGACCTGATACCCTATTCTTAGAAAGTGCAACGCTAGAAATGATCTGACACTACCTTTATTTAGTTTTAATGTTATTACATTCTACAAACTAGTTGAAGTTTGTACTGGAAAAACATTAATCCCATAACTAACAAATGGTACACATACACTGGAAACTTGAACCTTAACAAGTTAATAAATGTTTGCAAACATAATTTTCGTGTTTATATCGCTGAACTAAAGTTCGTGTTTTGTAGAAAATGTAACGTTGCTAAAGTAACCGCTTAAGATCTTACTTGGTAACAACAGACTTGTTCCAGTAAGAAAACCCACACAGAGTGGAGCAGTTTCCGCGCTTCCACCGTTAAAGCTAACAGCCATTATGTCATACTGAGCAAGAGAATTAATAAAGCTGTGGTGAGTTCTATAAGTTGATGTACCGACTGTACCCTTATCAGCATTTCCATGGTGACAACGTCCTTATCGGGCTCATCTCGATTAATCCCCCGTTTCAGAAGACCAAATCTCCTATCAGGCACGCTCTGCTTTTGCTGGCGCAGTAACCCCGCGTGTGGTATATATATAATCGTTCCATGTTTATAATGATGTTCCATGAAATTTGATGATACACACCGGATATCTTTGGGTATTTCTTAACCTGGTTCGATCTGTTAGTTTGTATCTGAGCGCATAAACATATTGTTCAGATAAAACTGTCCTGTTATTTCACACAGCGATTCGAAACAAACAATAACAATTTTGTTAAAATGCATGTAAACGTTACACAATGTTTTGTTGTTTTTTTGTTTTTTTATCAACAGAATATAAAAAGTAAACTTTCAAGGAAATAGACAATACTTTGATTTATAGAACGTCATAAAATTATGTAACATCATTTATTCGGAATTTTATTTGTTTTTGTTTTGTTTTGAATTTCACGCAAAGCTACACGAGGGCTATTTGCGCTAGCCGTCCCTAATTTAACAGTGTAAGGCTAGATGGAAAGCAGCTAGTCATCATCACCCACCTCCAATTCTTGGGCTACTCTTTTACCAACAAATAGTGGGATTGACCGTCACATTATAACGCCCCCACGGCTTAAAGGGCGAATATATTTGGTGTGACGGGGATTCGAATGCGCGATCCTCAGATTACGAGTCGAATGCCTTAACCACCTGGCCAAGCCGGGCCTTAATTTTATATGTACCATATATGAAAATCATAGGTTTGTGTTGTACATAAAATCATGTTTATTTTCGAAATATGCTTTTCTGAGAAATAAGATGTTTACTGTTTTTTACATTTTTACATTTTATATGTTTGTTGTAAAACAAGCACAAAGTTGCACAATGAGCCACCTATGCTACAACCATCACAGGTATCGAAACCCGGTTTTTAGCGGTGTAAGTTTTCATGAAAAGTGCATTTTAAAAATATCGCACAACTAAAACATACATAAATAAATAATTCACAGAGAAACTAACTACTTTTGGAAACCAGTGTCAAAAATAAGAAAACTACATAAAAACTGAACATCATGCGTATATTAAACATATGCATGTGGAGCAATTAAAACCCACGCATTGAAAGCAAATAGTACTGACATGCAGTGCGGTTCGTAGGATACAAGCTTCAGTACATGAGGATCTAGATGATGAATGGGATACTAATTAAGAAACAATAAGCTACACAAAATCTATTGGTTCAGTTGTCTCGCAGTCTTTCATGGACCACTTGCTTGCTTTCCGCAGTCTTAAAATTGGGTGCCCAGTGGTCTATAACTCGCCCTTGGTAGACTATTGTGACCACAGTCGGGGGCTGACAGATTGGACTATCCAAAAGAGGAGACCCTGCTAGACAAAAGCCTGAAAAAAGGTTCCCTAGTAAGGTTCCTTTTGTTTCGATGGTAAAACAGTTTTGAAATGAAGATTCCCCCGTTCTCGATCAGTGGTCTAAAACAATGATGTTGTACCTGGTTCTTGATACGATGCAAGCAAAGAAAACGATGGCTGGGTAACCATCGTCAAACCAACTTTGTGGCGTAACTAATGGATTCCGAGAAGGAAACCGGATGATTTAATTAAGGAAATTCTTAACACTACACATAAATATCTCAAAACTGTTTATCAGAGTCATTCTTCTTACCCCTTTTTAGCAGCGCCATCTATTTATTACAGTATAAACATAGTTTTAAATTAGTTATAACTAGATATAATTTATAAGTATATACGCAACTAAACAATATATTTCCCTATTTCCAAATCTATTTTCTCCTTTTTTACGAAACGCAACTAACATGGCTTCAAATAAATTAGTTTTCGAATAATTCAGTTTGACTTATTTTCAAAATTGAACTAACTAAAGTTGAACAAGTTGTACTAAATCTTAGTTGTGTTAATATAAATGAAATCCTAGTTATATTAGGGTAAATGTTCTGAGGGACAAAGTTAACTCTACGTATAAACATAACTATCATTGTCCTCATCTCTATTGGATTGATATATTTACTTTTCGAGATGTATTTGTTCACTAATACAATCGTAGACACTGGTAAACCCAACGTTCCAGTTTTATCATTACTACGTTCATTTTGACATAATAAAAAGAAATTTGTTTTGGACTGTTAAATATAATTAATATTTAATAATTGATGATATTAATCGATCAATGTCGAAGAAGGTTTAAATTTATGATTAGATATGTTACATTTAGAGCGATCTAAAAACTTTGGATATTCGTGTGTTTCACAGCAATAATGATTGAAACTAGATAAATCACAAATCAATATAAAAGTCTCAGCTGGTTGAGATTAAGTTCCTTAAGTGATTTTAATCATTTAATCTTTCTAAATTCTTGACAATTAAAACATTTTCAGGTTTTCGGATGATAATGGGTTTTTAACGTATAATATTGACTGTTCAGCTTGTTTTTTTAAAGTAAGAGTCATATTTATTTACATGGCTTTTGGTCGGAATTAGCATCTACATCCTGTCTTGGTTTATGTAATACATCTTGTGGACCGTCCCGGCATGGCCAGGTGGATAAGACGTTCGACTCGTAATTTGAGGGTTGTGGGTTTGAGTCCCCATCACACCAAACATGTTCGCCCTTTCAGCTGTGGGGCGTTATAATTTGACGGTCAATTCCACTATTCGTTGGTAAAAGAGTAGCCCAAGAGTTGGTTATGGGTGGTGATGACTATCTGCCTTCCCTTTAGTCTTACAGTGCTAAATTAGGGACGGCTAGCGCATATATCCCTCCTGTAGTTTTGCGCGAAATTCAAAACAAACAAACAAACAAACCTTGTAGGCTTCTCGTCCTTTACGTATAGCAATTTTACATATTTCCCAACATTTTAAGCCTGACCTTTGTTAACTCTAAAGCAGTAGACAGACGCAAGGAGATATCTTATGGTTGTGCAAACACTAGTTACAGCATCGGTCTAAAAGACACTTCAAAATTTTCTTTACTATTCTTTGGTTGCTAGAAGTGGTCGTTTACAACTCTGAATTAGATAGCTATAAGTTGTCATGTACAAACATAAATCTATATAGATCCAGATCAGTACTCAACATCAGCGTTGCGAGAGGGGAAATTTTACACTTAATCCGTGACCGTTGGAAATAAAGTTCCCAAAACAAGAACAATCTCAAATATATCTTTGTTCATGCTAGTGTTAACCACACACTACCACAGTGTTTATTGTATCCTTGTAATACAATTTTTCATCAAACATCCAATTAAAAACAATATTACCTTAACGTAGTTTACTTGTTCAACACAAGATACCATTCATATTATATAGTGCATCAAACAAACCTAAAGAACGATTTAAATACATTACGATAACCATAGATTTACATTTACGCGAAAGCAACTTTTCCATATCAAACATTTCAAGAACCTTGATAATTTCTATTAATTTAATTGTTATCATAAATATCAGAGCTAGTTTTAAATTTACAGTTAAACTTTAGAAAAATCATATTTAATATAAATTCTTTCCATTTAAAAGACCTCGCTTTTTGTTCTATGATAAATAATCTTTCGGCTTTACTTTCTGTCATTAGAAAAAAATCTTATTTTATTTTTCACTTGTGTACGAAACAAGTTATATTTTCGGCTAGAGATGTTATGCAGGTAAATTAGCTCCTCAGTAACGGGAGGTACGACAGGATTTAAGAGGTAGTTTGTGCAGTTGATTAAGAAAAAGGATGGTTGGGGATCGTCGTATAGCTCAACAATGTAAATGTTTTGAAACTGTTTTGGTTAATATTCAACAGTAAACCCAGACATTTGTTTTTCAAATAAAAATAATATCTATTCAATTTATTTCGTTTGCTGTGTTCTAGTTCTACATGTACAATTAATAATTGGATCAGCTTTGTTTATTAAAACCTGTGTATATTCTTGAAATATTACAAACTCTCAAAACATGAAAAGCTTTGACTAGTACTTTTATATAAATATTCGAGAAGATAACCTGTAGCATGAAGATCTAATCATACAAAGGAAACTAAGAAAAAGGAGTTACCACATTGTTCAAATCAACTGGACCTACCAATGGACCCAGGAAACTTCCATGCAAGGTGCACCAGATGGAATTACGTTACTGCAAATTAACACCAACTGGAAAATTTTGGATTAATAAACCAATATATCTGTTCAAAGTGGTGATGTCCTTTTCTGGCCTATGTATGAATGGTGAAAGTTGTTTAGATTTTCTTGGTCAAGTTTAGAAGAGCAAGGTGGAAAAGGAAGTTTAATATGATGAAGATTGAGCAGTATTCTAGTAGATGACAAGAACTATCAAACTTTGTCATTTTGCACAAAAGAAAAGTGATTTTTCCAACCACATACATCAAACAACAATGTTGCAGCGCTAGTTTCCGGAAATAAAGTTAGGTAAATCTAAGCACTATCACAAAGGGATATTCAGCAGCGATTGAGGTGCCTGGTACGGAGTCTTGACATTGTATGATTATTCTTGAGTGATTTGATAAAATGTAAACCTGAACAACTTATGACCAAGGAACGGATAACTCAAACAACGTGTGCTTATACGGATGATTACTGGTCAACAAATTAATTAACACTGTTATGTTTGAACTGCAATGTCGTTATTACACGACAAATAAATCATGACATAAAAGTGAGGTATCAATAACAACCTCTCCCCTTCTGAATCTCATTTCTCTGATACTTTCACTAGAATAGATATGTAACTTTTTTTGCCTACAAGGAGAATACTTTTTGATGATAACATTATAAAAATACTCCAAATTGAATCATTACAGTATCACGTATAAGTCTGAAATTTCTAATCCCTTTTGTTTTTTCAAGTTATCCAGTATAAGGTAATGATCCAGAAAACCATGTAAGAACTTTTTACACAATAAGACGCAACAGGACTTATTTATTTGCTTGTCGTTAAGTACAATTACACAATCGGCTATCTGGTCTCTTCTGATCGCGGGTATCGAAGCAAGATTTTTTAGCATTTTAAACTTTAAGACTTGCCGCTGAGCTGTCTGTGGAGGGATAACTTGGAAAAGAGTGTACATAATATAAACTCAGTCAAAAGGACCCTTATAACCCTTCTGCAGCAGCTGGTCTCTGAAACTATCTAGTTAGAGAAATGCGTTGATTATTGGTAACTACTAATACCATAGTTGCTTATACACCAGCCAGAACGGCAGTCACACTTACATTTCGATGTCCAGTAAACACAGCCACGTACCAAACAGCTTCAAAACACCAAATCTGAACCCAAAAGTAATCACTGAGCACAAATGAAAGAAGAATTGTCTGTGAGAATGTCTTAATTTATGACAATGGTTTATCAAGATTAGTGTGTCTGGAGCTCCTAAAACATTGCTTATAGTAATCATTTGACATACTATTTCTGACGAACGACCACCACAAAAGCACTGACTTTACATGTGGCTTGGATTAATATCTATCATCGGCTTTATATCTGATATTGAAAGTTTTTACTATCACAACAGTGGCAAGGAACACGAATAAATGTGAAGCTGGGACAAGCTTTAAGTAGAATAAGTCATCATGTTCTTGTCATAAACTTCTTGCTTTAATAATGTAAAAGAATCTTATCTGGGTTTGTTAGTGGATGAAGATGTTGGAACAACCCTCGTGTTGTGAAGTGTGTTTATTAACAATGAATACAGATGTATTAAAATTCGTTAGAGTTTTGATAAACTATCTTGTCACTTGGTAATCAATTTATCAATTTAAGTTGTGCAGAATTTGATTCGCCTGAGAAAGTACAAGATAAGTTTATCATTGTGAGAAATATAGTTGCCGACTAGAATTGTTTAGGTGTTCAGCTAAGTTTAAAAGTTACATCTGATGATAAAGATTGAACGGTTAATAGATACCAGTGTTACTATATTTCAGAAAATAACAAAACTATGATTTTAGGTCATTCTTGAACAGTCTGAACGTCATATGTTCCTTTCAAAACTTAGAAACTTTGAAGAGTTAAATGTTAGTATTCTACCACATGGATTGATAGACAGAAGTTTCGACTAAGGCAAAATTAAGTTTAGACAATGTCCTGTTGTTTTATCCTTGTAATGGATTTTCCTGGCCTTCAGCTAGATAAATAGCAAAGAACGCATTGATTGTTGGTAGTACTTAATACAATTAAAGGATGAACAGATTCCTATTCACTGCTGAATGCTGGTATCTAATGCAAAACGTGACAGATGAAACCAACGTGTCAACTTAATCAAAGCTAAATTGTTTGAAAGACATCTGGTTAATTAACTACTCGTCATGGTAAATAAAAAGAAGACAACTCTGACCTCTCTTAGTTAGCTGGGTTGGCTAAAATGTTAATTCAGACAAAAAAAATTGTTAAAAGTGGTAGTTGAAACACCTAAATAAAATACTTGAACCAACATCTTGAAAAACTGTTTATATGCAGTAGAATTAAACACCCCCACTGAAGAAGCAATAAACCCTTCCTATGACAAGAATGATTAAGATCACATGGAACTACAGATGAAGAAAAGCGTTCTTCATGTGACTAGTTAGTTCCTCCTGGATTTTGAATGAGAAATGTGATGACGAGAAACCCATTTGACGTAAAAATGTATCTCAGGACAGGTTTTATCAAAATAAAGCAGAGAACAACGTTTCGACTTTCTTAGATCACCTTCTGATTAACAAAGAGAGAGTTTGTAACTAACCGTTACAAATAGAATTGTTTTTCAAATTGTCTTCTTTCTGGTAATTATTTTCCGTTGTTTTGTTGATGTTTTCAAAATGTGTAGAATAGAAAAACAACCACTAGAAAAAAAACAACTTCAACAACAATTTTAACGACAACCAACAATTTATCTTTCTAGAACTGAAAACATATATTTCCCCGAAACACCTCATAACAGTATCTTAAACAACTTTTCAAAAAATTTTCACGCAAAACCATTCACAGAAAATAAAACTAAAAAACAATCTCACACGAAAATATATTATTTTTATAAACAACCTGAAATAAGACAACAATATCAAAATTCTAATAGCAGATAAAGGCAATGCTATACTTGTAATGAACACAAATGAGTACATTTAAAAAACAAACAAATTTGAACTAATGCACACAAATCCAACAAAAACACATGAAAACCAATTAAACAAAATACTACTACAAATGAAAAACCAAAACGATTTCAGAAAACCTTTATTCTTACCTACGCAAGACCGACTCACGCACACCACAACTCTACGGCACCCCTAAACCTCACAAACCCGATTGTCCACTATAACCCATAATACCGATCTATGAATCATTTAACTACAACATTGGTAATTATATAACGTGGGCATTTTCTGAATATGTAACACCATCTGGCTCCTTTTTCAAAAAACTCTTTTAACTTTAAATATATTCTTAATCAACTAAATCATAAAGCCTTAATGGCCGGTTTTGATGTAATCTCCCTGCTCGCTGAAGCCTGCAAGATAGCTTTAAAAGTTTATATCCAAAACCTCAACCCATTGATACACATCCCAAGCAACCAGTTAGCAACCCTTATAGAATTCATTACCACCAAAACTAACTTTATGTTCAATAACCAAAACTACCTACAAATAAATTTGCTTAAGTATGAGAAATCCCGTGTCACCAGTTCTAGCCATCATTTTATTTTCATAACAAAGACTGAATCTAAAGCGATTATTTCAGCCTTACACTCACCACTATACTGTTGCAGGTATGTTGATGATACAATTGCGGGATTCACATCTACAGTACATACACTTAGTTTGTTCCCCGCTGGTACAGCGGTAAGTCTACGGATTTACAACCCTAAAATCATGGGTTCGATTCCCCTCGGTGGACTCAGCAGATAGCCAGATGTGGCTTTGCAACGAGGAAAATACAAATACACTTAGTTTTTCAACTACGTTAACTCTATGCACCCCGACATTAAGTTCACCTGTGAACACAAAAAAACTAACCAAATAATATTTCTCAACCTCAAGATCACAAGAACCGATACACAGTTCAAAAGAGAAGTCCACAGAAAAATCACTCATACTGGACTATACATTCCCTGGGACTCAACATATGAAACAAAACAAAAACTCACCATATTAAAAAACCAAATAAACACAGCCACAAAACTATGTTCACGTGATAAAATTAATGACGAAATCAACAAAATAAAACAACACTTCATCAACATCAACAAATTTCTTTCAGAAACTGTGGAAAAAATTATACGCACACACCTAGAACAACAACACAATCAACAACAAACAAACAATAACAAATCCCAAGATACAACAAACTACAAAGCCTTACACCGTTACATACCCTACATTTTTGTCCCCCGTTAGTACAGCGGTAAGTTTACGGATTTACAACCCTAAAATCAGGGATTCGATTTCTCTCGGTGGGCTTAGCAGATGACATAAGAAAACACACACACACCATATATTCCCGACATCAGAGAAAAATAACCAACATTTGGAAAAAACATAACAAAATACAACACTCCAGTAAACGCTAAATTCAAAAACCAGGTACGTTGTAAAACTACACTGACAAACACAACACCAACATTATTTATAAAATACAATGCAACAACTGACACGACTTCTACATTGGAAAAACAAGCAGAAAAATGGAAACCAGATTTAAAGAACAAAAAAAAAACACCTTCACACGTTTTTTTAACACTGAAAATCAAATAAACACAGCATAACCACAGAAAATACCCAGATACGAAATAGGGAAACAAATATAAACAAACGCAACTACTCAAACTAATGTAAAGGAACACCTTTATATTTATACTAATTAATAACGCTGCACAACAATTTTTTTGAAAAGTTTTGCTTCCTGAAAAGTGTTTGCTGATTGTGACAGGTACCTGGTGGGTTTGCACAAATACAGTTTTGGTTTTGTTTCATCACGTAGGAATTCTGAGAAATAGACAGTTAACTGTTTATCGGTAATAACGTATTTAATTGCGTTTATGTTTCTAATATGCTATTAAGTTCAACATAATTAAAAGTGTTTTGCTCCTGATTTTTGTTTGTATTAAATATCCGGTGCATCACGTTGCAGAGTCCAACAGTAATCAGCAAGCATTGAAGGATTCCAGTTGCCCTGATTTCGTTTTTCAATCATAGCAAAACTGAAGAGTGCGATGAAACTGTTCGTGATGGGCAAATTTGGACGTGATTTTCGTGATCAGCAGACAAAAATCTATAAGGAACACCCAACAGTGTTTAAGAAGCAAAACCCTTATTGCACAGTGTAATCTAACATCTAACTGCAACTCCCCCTACAATCCCATGCTCGTTTACACTCTCGTTCCTAAGACCTGCCCGACAACATTGAGTTGTAAACTCTCGCTTTGTTAACCTGCAGATGACCTAAAAAGGTCGAAACGTTATTCTCTACTTTATTTTGGTAAAAGTATTAATACCCATACTAGCCGTCCTGAGATACATATGTTAACCTAAGTTTAAAACTTAGTGAAACGTAATGAAACACTTTTTAAATAGTTTCTTTCTCCAGATAAAATAGGCCTAACCAATTTTCGTAGATTTTTTTAATACGTGTGATTAAATACACCTTACAGTATTCCTACAATCAGGCTGTTTAATAGTGTAATAATATTAATAATGAATAATAGATACGTTGAGTGGTTCTGTACTGCATCAGTGATGAGAGAGCTAAGTAAATACATGCTGATGATAGAACTATCCAAAGCATTGACATTATTTTACTATAAAACATATACGAATAATAAACATAATTCGTAATGTACATTTTGTTTGGATGTTCAAATATAAAATCATCTAATTCAATAGATTGTATTTATAATGAATATGTTTTGACACAAGGCATATATCAAGGTTGAACTCGTGAAATGAAAACGTAGTTGTTAATCGCGAAGTTAAATTAAACAGTTTTCAATCTTTTAAAAGAGTACGCTCTACAAACATGCTGTTATAGTTTCCAGTCCATTTTTGATACAGTTGTTTGTCTTTTATATAAACAACACTATGAATATAATAATAATAATGACATAGTTGTCAAAACTTCCATGCAGAACACTATACGTACACTGATGACATAGTTGTCAAAACTTCCATGCAGAACACTATACGTACACTGATGACATAGTTGTCAAAACTTCCATGCAGAACACTATACGTACACTGATGACATAGTTGTCAAAACTTCCATGCAGAACACTATACGTACACTGATGACATAGTTGTCAAAACTTTTCATGCAGAACACTATACGTACACTGATGACATAGTTGTCAAACGTTTCATGCAGTACACTATACGTACACTGATGACATAGTTGTCAAACGTTTCATGCAGTACACTATACGTACACTGATGACATAGTTGTCAAACGTTTCATGCAGAACACTATACGTACACTGATGACATAGTTGTCAAACGTTTCATGCAGAACACTATACGTACACTGATGACATAGTTGTCAAACGTTTCATGCAGTACACTATACGTACACTGATGACATAGTTGTCAAACGTTTCATGCAGTACACTATACGTACACTGATGACATAGTTGTCAAACGTTTCATGCAGAACACTATACGTACACTGATGACATAGTTGTCAAACGTTTCATGCAGTACACTATACGTACACTGATGACATAGTTGTCAAACGTTTCATGCAGTACACTATACGTACACTGATGACATAGTTGTCAAACGTTTCATGCAGAACACTATACGTACATTTATTGGTGACAAACGTACTTTCTACAGCAGTTAATAAACCCCAATATTATCTGGCTTCTAATGTTATCTTATTTGTTTCGCTGATGATTATAAATGCAAGTTTCTTTCTATGTCTGTTCTAAATCAACTTTCATTTCATTATATTACGTTCTATTTCCTTTAGGTGTTAAATTCAGTAGAACTGATTTATTACTATTGGAGTTAAAAATCTTAATTTCTGGAGAAATGTCTTTATTTAATTTACTGTATATTACCTCTGTTCTGTTAAAAGTACCTTCGTGCTACGAGCTGCTACAGACGGTAAATATTAGTTCAAGGTGAACGTTGTGGGCTTGTTCTCACCCACAATAGGTTTTTATATTTAATTAATTTTTAACCTCATATTAAACTGAGTTAACAACTTGCTTTTCCCACGTGCATTATTTGTATTGATGCCCATGTCTACTTCATTTTATTTGACTATTCATATTTGTCCATTTTTCTCGACTTCGTTTTATATTATATATTCCTACACGTATATCCTTCTTTACAAGGGCACAAAAAGGATCTTAAATTCGAATTAATTTTTAACTTCATTTCACGTATGAGGGTTGTGAATAACAATAAACTTCGTATCTTTACCACTGTACTGGTCTTACATTTAGATACATAAAAGACCAAATACAGAGAAGTGCTCTATGACCACATTACTTCTATACTATTTGAGCATATTTTGAGTTTCTAAACGGATAAGTGTTTATGAAAGTATGTAAATGTGTTTGGAATCTACAAAATAATTTAGGTGTAGTCTTATAATCAACAACACACACTCCTGGATCCCTTTTTTATTTTAAATCATACTATGTAATAAATGCACTTACGCTCTGTTTTGAGCGAATTTAAATCACAAGAACATAAAAAAAGGGTTATACAGTATGTTTGCAGAACACAAACATACACTCTTGCTCTTGTAACCAAACTTCAACGCGTTAATCTTTCATTTGGAGACAGGTTAGCGAATTATCTAGCTATAGTGCAAGCTCATAACTATTCAAGCCGTTGAAAGAGTCGTTTGCATATTTCTTGATAGGAGAAGTCTTTTCATAAAATCAATTGTGCGATTAAAAAATAAACTAAATATTTAAACAAAAATATATCATAGCCTTATCTATGGATATTTGCTTATATTTCATATGAGTTCAAACCAGCAAAGTATAAAAATGATCCATTCTCTTCCATGTAATGTTTTCTTTAGTAATGATAGATTATTACTTTACTCAATTTCATCCTATATTTATTCTAGATTCCTTACATATTTTAAGTCAAATTTCCAAATTTTTCCAATATCTCTGTCTACTTAATGTTCTTGTCTTATTAGTTTCAATCTTTCTTTTTTGTTTATCTTTTCCTTCGACTTTCTTTATTACTGGGACACATTGTCTATGTTCCTTTTTTTCCTCTGTTTCATTCCCGGTTTGTTTGTTTTTTACCAATTTGTCACTTTTTGACAAAGTTGATTATTTGTCTCGTGTCGTCCCAAACACTATGTTATCTTTTATATTTGTCAATTAAATTTAAATATATTCATTTTAGGTCATGCTTTTCATATACATTTTTGACAAAATTTTGTCTCTTGTGTACTACCTAACACTTTCTGTCTATCTCTTCATTATTTATCTATTCAAGCGCGTGCGTATGTTTTACCCTTTTAACAGTTCCAACAAGTCGTGATTTTCTTTCTTTCACGTGTCCATTAACTCTCCTTCGTTTTTCTTCCTTCCTACAAACTAACTTCTGTCCTTCTTCTTAACAGAGTTAAAAGAATTAAAACTTTCATAACGAAAATCAAACTCTCTATTTTGTGATCTACATACCTGTCGAGATAATATGCAAATTAAACACCTCCAACAGGATTAGCAGACAGTCGAGCAAGACGACTTAATTAATTCTACTTCCTCTCAACCATGCAACTATAATCCTCAAATGGCTGACTTCACAGCCTTTGTTACCATTTTAATTCCGAGTCGCGCCTCGGAGGATTATTTTTATCGACAGTGGGATGGCGAGAAAGCTGACCTAATCAGCACACGGCAGGCCAACAGGATCCCCGTCGATAACTACCTCATGTCTTCATTGACTTTGAACAGTTTGGGACAGATAAGCTAAAACTTCATGCTGGCAAGATTGACAATAATGCTCGTTCTGTGTACTAATACCGTCATCTCTGACATTCTACTTAGCTCTTTAACGCAATATACGTTCGCTTCACTCTACTGCTTTTACAGTTCCACAAAACAGTATTTTTATACGTGTCTTTGTTTGTTTGTTGTTGTTGGTTTTTTGCCTAAGAATTTGTTCATTTAAGATTAATAAGTGATTAAGCTATAATGCTCTTCTTAAGTCTCAAAACTTGATTTTAATATGGCAATACTTTCTTTATATACCTGTAGCAAAAAAGAAACATTCACTAAAATGTACAACAAACCTTTAAAAGTTACTCTTTTCGGTGTTATAACTAACTTTCCATTTTCTGATACTCAAGTAAAATAATCCTTGACTAAGCTCTTAAGAAGATTATAAGATTAGTTTAGGTATTTCACAAAAGCTAGATAGAAAATAAAAATATTTTACATTTAATCAAGAATATAGAATACTTTTTCTTTTTCATATTCAAATTAAATATCATAGTTTGAATCCACTTAGGGACTGGATTGAAGAACCAAATATAACACAAAGTTTATAATCTATATTTATTAGGAAGTTCTTTATACGAAATTCTTACTTTCTGTATTTTGTATGTGAAAGTACTTGGGTTGGGTAACTATAGCAACACAAACGTGCTGAATTTACTCCTCTTGTAGTGATTAATACATCTATTAACAATCTATATTATAAAATATGTGGTTTAATTTATTCTGCATGAAGCTTTATCAATGTAATTTTTTTTTCTGTTTCGCATGGTAAAAATCCTCCCTTATCTATTCTCGTAATTATTTGATTACCAAAACCTTTCTTTATGTAGTCTTGTAATTATTTGATCTACAAAACCTTTCTTTATGTAGTCATATAGTTATTTGATCTACAAAACCCTTCTATATATATTCTTGTGATTATTTGATCGACAAAACCCTTCTTTACCTATACTTGTGATTATTTGATCCACAAAACCCTTCTTTATCTATTCTTGTGATTATTTGATCGAAAAAACCCTTCTTTATCTATTATTGTGATTATTTAATTGCCAAAACCCTTCTCTGTCTATTCTTGTGATTATTTGATCCACAAAACCCTTTCTTATATAGTCTTGTGATTATTTGATCCACAAAACCCTTTCTTATATAGTCTTGTGATTATTTGATCCACAAAAAACATCCTTGTCTAGTCTTGTGATTATTTGGTCTTTAGCAATGTTAAAGTTTGAAACTTTCTCACTGTCAACATATTTCAGTTTTATATATATTTTGGGTGATTTGAGTGAAATGGGATTTTAACTTTTATTGTACATTCAATTACTAACAACAAAAGTCCATCCATATCAAAGCACTTGTTTAGCTAGTTGCTATTTCATGAAACATGAACCTGGTGACAATTCGTATCTTGCTTTTTAGTATTCAAATATGCTATCAGTTGTGAAAAAAATCTCGTATAATTTTTTATTACTATTATGTTACTTTTCCGTAGTACTGGACCGTTTTGCAGTATAAAAGTATTTACAGGGAATGGACTTCTTAATGGCTATCTATATAGATTTTTGAATTCGCGTTCTTTCTATCGTTGATTTCACTTCTTTCTACCGATTGCTGTACTTGTTACAAACCATTTAAAAATATATGTATAGGTTGAGCGGCATTGGTACAAAATTGTTTTGTAGTGTGTAAGTTTTTGTATTTTAAAATTCTCGATTGCTCTTATCTTTAGCCGAACCAACTAGTTTCGTTCTTTAGATTAAAATAGAAGAATGTCCGGAAAATCCTGCTATATAAAAGTTACAGGAAGAAATCGCGGACTTATATATAGAAAACAGGGTCTCTGATGGGCGCTATTATTCCAGTAATAATACTGCATTGGAACCTAAGGCAGAAGCATACACATTGAAAGAAACAGACATGATGTTAATAAGACGAAAAATACCATAAAACCAGCTCCCGTGACAGATCGATGGAGGTCTTGTTTCTGATCTAAGTCGACAAGTTGTCGCGATGGGCTTGGTCAATAGCGAACCTCCGTTTTTAAAGTCTGGGTTGGAGGATGGAGGGGTGTTTTGTTCCCTTGCTATCATTCCTCAATGACTAATGGGGGTAAGCACAGAGCAAGGAGCGGAACATGGCTCAAGATGTCGTGTTAATTGTCTTCCGCAATCCCAGCAGCTTTATGGGTATTGGTATGATGTCACTAAAGAACGCGGCGCACCGAGCAGCATTCTGAGAGCAGGCGATCGGGTGGACTACTGGCAGGCCAGCTGCATTACGATGGTAATGGCGTTTGGAGTAGGCTCCTAAGTCGCCGTTAGTTCTACAAATGGCCATTTATTACGATAAGTTAAGTCGTTTTCAGGACGGTGAGACCGTTGAAGCGGAGAGGAACGGAGATCACAAGCCTTATTTTCAATCGGCGTCTGAGCCAAACTTTTGTCAGTAGACAGCTGCCAATACCCACTGTGACTAAATATGCCGTGACCTTTTTAGCCTTTGCAGCTACAACCACGATCATGACGCTTACAGTAGTGTATTACACCGACCATTTACCTTGTGATGTTTCTCGATGATTGAACCTTGTAGTTCTAAAGATACATAAATAAGCCTAGAACATATACTTCTAGTAATTTAACGCTGACAAAACATTGTGGAAATAGATATAACAAATGTAGAGAAAGACCAAAAAAATTGTTGTTTGCTTTTAGAAGGTTTAAATTCTGACAGAAAAAGTCATATGATGAAAATTATCAAATCAGAGGATCAAAGTAAAGTACCTGTAAGAGGATTCGGACAACTAAAACTGGTTACAGTTATCAGTGATCAGGAGATCAATCTCTTCTCTAGGACAAGTTACTCTTGCAATTGCATTATATATAAATATATAAGTAATTGCCACTAACGAAACCAAAACCTAATTACGACGTTTATTACGTTATAAGCTTATTTAAAGCTACTTGACAATCTTTGGTACACTGTGTCGAGTTAATTTTAACATAATTCATAAACTACAGTAAAATAAAAAAATACCATTCCGCTTTTACACCTTTGACTATATCACTTTACTAAAAACACGTGCTTTAGATAACAAAATCCTATTCGTGAGCAACAATGTTTTCTTTCTGAAAAAAATATAAAAGCTATAAGACGTAAACACGAGAAAGACCAACGTGTAGAACAATTTCACATTGATATTTCGATAGCAATAAATAGACCAACAAGGTTTCCTATTAAACAAATACCAATGAAGCTGGCACTTGACCAAGAAACATGTCTGAGAATGTGTAGTTAAAGCCACAAAAATTTCATCATTTTAACAAACTAAACGCTGACGAAACTGTTCTGTTTACGATTTTTCAAAGAGACCACTGTGAACGCCCATAAAATCTGGAGTCAACTTTAAAAAATAATTACAGATATCGGTCATCTGTCAAAACGTTTTCTTTCTTCTGTCCGTTATGCACAGACGAAGTTTCTGTTAGACAGTTAATCTTTACCACAGTGACTTACGAGAGATTTCACGTATCGAAAGGTAAACAATTTAAGAACAGACTTATACTAAGTTTGTTTTTAGGCCCTGGTATCAGTTAAACATTTAAATTATTTTACATCTCTCATCACATAACATTTCAACACACTTCAAGAAAGTCCACCAATCATGGTGAAATTCTTACATCTTGACTCTAGTTTTTAAATTAATAAAAGGTATGAATAAATAAGTTGTTTTTTTAAATTAATTTCTAATAAATAGTTACGTGACAAGGAGTAAACCTGGAAAACAAAATACGAATAACGTTTAGTTTATAATAGAATCTGTGCTTTGAGGTTGCTTAAAATAATTATTTTTATCAAACTGATATGTTTCAGATGTTCGTATAAAGTTAAGAAAACAAGGGCTACCTGTGCCAGCCGTTCCTAACTTTGAATACACATGGAAGAAGGAAAGCTTGGAGTAGTCTTGAACTACCCTAATCGATATATGATATTTGGCTATCACTCTTATAACACATCACGATTCAAATGTTTGTTTTTCCTGCTGCAAGAATCATATGAAATGACTGTAACAAAATAAAATATATTAACGTATCGACTGTAACAAAATGAGATATATTCACGTATCGAGTTCTCTATCTTTGTAAGTTTCTGATCACTTTTTCGAAGAGATGGCAAATCACCAAGAACAATGTTTTCTATCATTTGTGCCCTCTAGTAGCACAGCTGTAAGTCTGTGGACTCACTCCTCTATATACCTGCGGTGGGCAGAGCATAAATATCTCATTGTGTAACTTTGGGCTTAATTCCAAATAAACAAACAAATTATATCATTTTTAGGATGAAGGTGTTTTTGTTGTTGTTTTTCAGGTATACCAACATGGAATTTGCTAGAGAAGAAAATCTGTCCAGATTTTCATGCAAGCCAACACAACTGTTATCTGCGCATAGCATTCCCCAGCCTGAATTGATAGATTAGACAGAAGACCTAGTCAACAGCCCTACACCGCCGACTCTGGTTCGACCAAATAATAGAATTTGCCCGACACCCACGGCATCAGATTGCGAACTGTGTATGCGCGGTTCGGACTCAAACAACGAACTCTCGGATCCACAGTTAAGCACCCTTAGCACTAGACCACTCTGAGTCATAATGGTTGTTCATAGTTTTGTATGATGCTAATATAGTGATAATTTATTATTTCTTTGTTTAAATACAGAATGAGTTGATTGTTCAGTTAATTACTTGTTATTAAATTCCAAAATTAATTAACAATACATCATATTATTCTAGCTTGTCATTGGCAAGTTTATTGGAAATACGTCGTAAAACATTTGTATATTAGCAATTTTAAACTTATTAGGTCGTAAGAATCTGCATTCCTATGTTCTCTTTTTCATATACAGTTTAATTAAAGTAAAGGGGGATCCACAGCACCCCCCCTCCAGATACAGGAGACTAGATCTGCTGTTTCTCATGAGATATTTTCAGGTGGAGATATTGAAGTAATAGAGTGCACAAAAATTGAACGTTCCAACAGACTGAATACTACAGTGATAATACAGATATTCTTTGATTATTAAGTTAGGACTGGTGTATTATTTGGCAGAGGGGTTCGCTTTCGCCTTTTCTCTATATCTGCTGAAACCGTAATGGTTTAAAATACTAGTTTAAGTATGACACTTGTTATCTCAAACAAGCACACGTCGCACGTTTAAATGATTCATACCACACAATCCTACATGTCTTAATACAATGTTTCTTGAAACATTTTATTTCCAATAGTCGGGCTTGCACACTTTCTGCATTTCAAGTTAATGTCATTACTCTTGATATGAAGTTTAATTATGCTTGTTGTCATATTTTATAATTTCATACCCGTGTTAAAGTCATTTGCTTTTGACTAGGTCGTCAGTAGCTAGCTCACGAACTACTTCAAAGTGTTATCTCGAGACTATACTTCTATATACAGTAATAAATATTAGTTGTTTTTTTCTATTCCTTTGACTGTTTCAACATAAACCCTTGAAAATGTTTTCAAAACTTGCAAGTGCCAGTAAAGACAGTTTTTCCAAAATACAGTTTGTTTGTTTTTTGGGGGTATGCCTCTGCTTATTTTAAATGTTGTGTGGTTTTATACAATATACTGTTGAATTTACTTTTTTAATAATTACTTCTCAATAATGCCGTTTTAACATAATTTTGGGTTCAGGTTAACATATTTTTTTGGAATCTACAATTAAATTTATAAGATAACTAAAAAAATAATTGAAAAGGGTAAATGAGGATCATCAAAAGAGTAAAAAAACAGGATGAATCAAAATGCAAACATAATATTTTAATTTCATGTCTACATTACTTATCAGTTTCAGTGGAGTCAAAACAGGGACTTGTAGCTTGAAAACATAATATGAACACTATTTCCAACTTAGTTTGTTTACTCTCTTTAAGTCCTTACTTGTAGGCTTGAAAATATAATATTTGCATTTTGATTCAACTTGTTTCTTCACTCTTCTGACGATCCCTGTTCCTCTTTTTAAATTAACAGTTTTCAACCATCTTGTTTCTTAAGTTTTTATGCCAGGTATGGAGAATAAATTTTAAACTACATACTTGCATATGCATTGACTTGAATGCTAGATGTTTTTAACAGTTTGCTGCTATACTGGTTTTTCCCACCCAACCGTTATTTACTGAGTCAAGTGGTTTTGTGCCTGACGTTTCGTGCAAACACGCGTTTAACAAGCGACGAGTACAATAGAAGCTACTCCCAACAACAACACATATAATATATATATATTATGTGTTGTTGTTGTAAGCCACATAAATCAACTTTTAAGTAGGTCATGGACATTTGGAGAATTTCATCTATCTTGTTGCAAAATACTAATCTGATTTTGCTGTAGGCTTGTGAAACAAAACAATGAATAATAATAAAATAATTCTTAAATACTTACTCACAGTTTCAGCGAAGCACGAAAAATCAGTAGAATAAATTACCACTCACAATAGTAGAGAAATTTACTATGGTAATCATCTATTGTTAGAAAAGTCCCAAAAATCCACGTAGAGACAAAGTACAACAGCAAATTCGAGAAACGATAACTACTCAGTGCGGCAGTTTTCAGTTAATGCGCTACTAGTTAAGTAAATTATTTTACAATTAATACGCGTTAGTAAAACACCAGATTTTTTCAATGGTGGTAAGTGAATGACTTAGAGAAATTTTTCAGGGCGAGAAAACGAAATCTTTTGAATTAATTTTAAAACTAACACTCTGACAAACTCAATACTGCTATTGTCCAGGTTTCAGTAAAATATACGTAACCGTTGTTTTTCTCTAGCACCTTGTAAAACTATAATCAATGATGATAGGGCTGGAGACACTGTTATAAATATACACAGTGTTTACTCTAATAAAACAAAGCATTTCCGACTGGTATAACAGTACTTCAATAGTTTCTTTATTTATGTGATGCTCGAACAGTTTCGAAGAGCTTATGTTGGTAGTGAAGAAGAACTTAGAAAATTTTAGAAGGTGAAAATCTCATTTTTCAAGAATCAACTTAAAATAGCCCTTTACCCTCCGCAGGAGTTTGTTAGGTAGCTGTCCACAGATTTCGGCGCAGTAGACCTGGTCGTTTTTGCAGTAGACTTTAGTGCATGAATGGTTCGAAGAGACACTTGTCAATAGCAGTAAAAAACTAAAAAAAAATCCCCTTCTCTATCAAAAGTCAAATAAAAATAGTCGTATGGCCTGTGCAAGAGTTTCTTAGCAAGTTTGCCCGATTTTCAAAAAATGCTCATAGCCGATTTTTTCTTCTGTAGGGTTGTGAAACATGAATAATATGAGGAAGAAATACATAATTTTTTAATTCATATTTAATACTTTCCCATATTCTGAACATTTTTTATGGTATACTTCTGAGCGGCCATATCACATAGTAAAGTTAGTATTTACACATTATATATATACGTATATTCAATAACCGCAATGCTTATATATATACTTAGTAGAACAAAATATACAAGAAAAGATGAATACAACTATCACTTCAGAATTAAGTATTTTTTATGTGTTTTGGTACTGCCAGTCTGATTGTAAACTTATGTAAACGGACGGATCACAGACCCCAAGATTCAGGCATATCCATCCCTAATTAAGACTGCTGACGAGACGAACTATAAACAGTCAGTAGAACTCTCCGTCTATGTGATTACTTTTAACTGAATAGCAGGATTTATTGTCACTTTTTATAGTCCTATAACTGAAAGAAAGCAACATATTCAACGGTAGATCACAGATCAAACTTGAACCTTCCGATACGCAACCCGGGCCCGGCATGGCCAAGCGTGTTAAGGCGTGCGACTCGTAATCTGAGGGTCGCGGGACCGCATCCCGGTCGCGCTAAACATGCTCGTCCTCCCAGCCGTGGGGGCGTTATAATGTGACGGTCAATTCCATTATTAGTTGGTAAAAGAGTAACCCAAGAGTTGGCGGTGAGTGGTGATGACTAGCTGCATTCCCTCTAGTCTCACACTGCTAAATAAGGGACGTCTAGCATACATAGCCCTCGAGTAGCTTTGCGCGAAATTCAAAAACAAACAAACCGATAAGCAACCCAACACGCTAATTTCTAGGCTAAAACACCAAAATTTACAACAATAAAGTTAGCTAAACAATAAAAGAAGTTTGAAACACAGACGGTTATGAGTATATGAATAAATCCGTTTCAGAAATTAGCGCTAATGAAATAAAAGCTCACCAGTTTAAACGAAATTGTTTTATATCCTGCTAGCTTCTTGTGAGAACCATAATCAACGACTACGTTTAGTCACAGTTAAATAAGAACATAGAAAAACAAGAAATTGTGAGGTGTATTTGGTGCGAGAGAAAATACATCAATCTTTTTTTTTCTAACAGAAACGTTGTTTATCATAAAAACCAAAACTTGTCTTAACCATTGTTTTTCTGTGTGTCTATGTGCGTGTAATGAAGTCCAAATACTTTTGTTTGCCAACGAATAGAATTTATTTAAGTTTACGCTTGAAAACATCTTAGTCTCACTTCTTTTTATTAGTTTCGTACGTTGCCAAGACAACGTTTTGAGAAATACGTAAGCAATAGCAAGCATTTGTTGTTGTTGTTGTTTTTATAACTCTCTCAGCAGTAACAGCGAATTGGTGGCCGACTAGTGCTTCCTGCAAGAGAGACAACTCTTCGATAGAATCACAGATGATGCTGCTGCCTAAATCAGCATACCCATTCATTCTGTCTCCAGGGGAGGGGCCTTGCTGCCTCTGTCAGCCGAATTAAAGAGCGATGTCACGTCGCGTCTGAGCCGTGAAGAAAAGAGTTCTCATTTAGGAAAAATTTTCAATTTTCGGTTGCGTTTGTGCGGCTAATCCCGCGAGAAGTCGAGCGCTTGTAGAGTGACGGGGCTGGTTTCCTCTGATAGCACGTATAACCACAAGCGGAAATAGCTTTCCCTCCTTTCTCAGCTCTCACAGCAGTGGATACCTGATAGCGAGACTCGGGCTGATCTCGTAGGGCACGTGCACAACGTGATATCTCGCGCCATGAAATAAGCTGAAGGTCTAAGCTCTCTTATCGTGGCCTGTCATGAAGTAAATGAAACTGATTGGATGAAGCTATCAAAGTGAAAGACTACAAACAGTATTACCCAAGAAGAACATAAAGATTTGCATTAAAAATGTTCAAAGTAGCATACGTAATGATGTCTGTTCACTTTTCTTTACAGAGAAACAAACATTATACAATAAAAGTAAAACTCAGTTCATAACATAATACTGGAGTAACTCAATAGATATCGCTGAGCAAGTTCATTTTTGACACTGTTCGTAATGTTTATGTTTTTTGACACTGTTCGTAATGTTTATGTTTTTTGACACTATTCGTAATGTTTATGTTTCTTGACACTAAATGTATATGTGTTTATTATGATTTTTGGCATTATCAACAAGTTATTTATATTTTCTGATTCTTGCATAGAAGCATAATTTATGTTTCTCAACATTAAAGACATTTTTTGTTTATTAACACTCCTCTAAGTTAATTACATATCTTAACACTACAATCGAGTTAGATTTTAGCACTAAACACGAGTTATGTTTCTTAATAATACAAGCAAATCGTGTGTAGTGTTAAGAAAATACAATGAATTGTGTTTCTTAAAAAACACAAGTCGTTTACTTTTCTTAACATTACACACGAATTATGTAGCTTAAAAATAAACACAAGTCATTTAGTTTTCTTAACATTACACACGAATTATTTCTGTTTTTGACACAAATATACATACATACGTGAATTACCTGTGTTTTTAGACACTATATATATATACACACATTCTTTATGATCAGTAACACTAAACACATGAGTTATTTATGGTTCTTGACACTAGATGTATGCTATCATTTCAGATCCATAAAAAATAATACATTTACTACTAATTCACAAAATTCTCTAAAATTACAGTTTAGGTAGATGACAAATTTCAAGCAGTAAGTTCAAGAGATTTCTGGTAACTCTCTATACATGATATAAATATTGTGAACGCCAGCGAAGTGGCATCATATCATCAAATGATGGTCATATAATAGTTTATTTATTGAACCAGGTAATGTATATAATAAGTGTAATCAGGCTATGAAACTGTGGATACAGTACTTTAACCAGTGTGTATCATATGATTAACATGTTTATCAGGTAATTAGTGTTACATTTATTTAATCAATTAGGTTGGAGATAGGTATCGTGTCTGGCTATTCCAAACGTAACCAATTAACCAGATATTGGATATGGCATGTATAACCATCTAACGTTGTGTCAAGTATCTAACCAGTTATCCAATCAAGCAAATAGCTTATACCTAACTAAGTATTAAGAATATTATAATTATTTCCTTCTTGCTTTGGGCTAGAATTTACTACTTCAGTTTTATATTGATTTAAATAACTAGCAGCTAACTCTTTTTGAAAAGTTTTATTTTTGTCTCGCAGTGAATGGCTTAGTGGCTTTGCATAAACTAGCAGCATATACTGGTTAGAAAGGAGGTTAAATAATATTATTGAAAGAAAAGGGTTTAAATAATACGCTATACTACTGGAAGAAAATAGGTTAAATAACGCGCTACGTTATTAGAAGAAAACGGGTTAAATAATACGCGATATTATTGGAACTTGAAGGTTAAATTGATTCCAGTTGGGTCTCTTTGCAACCTGACATTTCAAATTTTGTTATAATCCCATGGAAACTGCTGGAAACAACATAGTTTGTTATTTCAAATAGTTCATAAAAGTTGGCAAAATATTTTCAAAAATTATAAGAGCATAAGCGACTTTATAGATAAGAATAATTGTAATGTTAATTAAGTAATTTCATAAGCAGTACACCAGTAAGAAATATCAATAAGGACCCCAATATAAAGTTGTACATCAGCTGTCTAATTAATAAAACCAGCCTAGCTAAATGAAACTCCTTGAAGAATAATAATTAAAGAAAACACCTCTTATATTCCAATGAAAAACAACAAAACAAAAACATTTATATAATTTCCTAAGCTGGCCAAACTTACCGAGGTACAATTAGAATAGTCCGAATAATTTACCATTACTAATACTATTGGGATTATGGCTGAATATATTGTTAAAAGCAATGGTGCCTAGTTGATGAAATAATGCAGTCTAGGTTTTATTAGTTGAGACATAAGGAAGTATATTTAATTAGCTATATTGACTGAGGTTGATTTTTAGTTTCGCTCTAAATACAAAGCTTGCTCTGATCGGAAGTTATTATTAATGAATATATAAAATGAACACTCTCTCGTTCCAGGTGTCGTCTGAATCAAACAGTTAACACTTAAGTGATGGATGAGCCAATATCAATCACACTGACCCGGTTCAGACATTTGGTTAAGGTCTACTAACGGCCAGACCCTACGCACGTGCAGTAGAGAAGCCATGTTGTGAAGCCGCGAGGGGTCGGCTTAGCCCATTTCTTAAGCAGCTGAAACTGTCGACCTACCTGAACGCTACATTTGAAATGTTGAAATATTGAATTTAATTTCACCATTTGTTTCTAAATTTTTTATCCTCAGTATTAACAAAAATAGTATCCGGATCTGTGACACTGTCGAAATGAAACACGATAGTACAGCTGTAAACAAATGGTGGACCCCAGTCGTCACAATTCCATTAATAAAGATATTAAAGATACTCCTTTTGTGTCTTACTTCGCGTAGGCTTTTACAGCGACTTTTTGCATACATGCAACAATAACGGTGATGAATAATAAACATTTTAAATTTTAGAACGGATTCTGCGAACACACGAAGAAACGTTGCGGTATTATTTGTGTAATTTAATTTTTATTTATTGAGAGTGGGCGGAGTCGCGATGGCTCACTGTGTGTCACTATTGTCATTCTAATTTACTAACAACCGAAGGTCGACGGGGAAATAACTGTCTGTCTGTTACTTTTCTAAACATGTGTCGCATTTAGTATATTAATTTTGCATATAATTGATTAATGTGTGTGTAACGTGTCATGTTGGAAGAGATTTCACTATTTTACAAAGATTTTCCCTCTTCTTTTTTACAGATGTCATCTGTGTTTATCGAAAACAAAAGCTTCCTCACAACTTTCAGCTGTTTTCTATAGATCCATTTGACATGGTGTAAGGATTCTCAGTTCTACTGTGTAATTTACTTCCACAAATTATAAAATGTTGAGATCTGTTGACCTGTTGAATATTTTCTTCTTCTTTTTTTAGCTTTTCAAATGAAAACGAAGACTGATTCATTTTATAAAGTTCTGTCTCTCCTTGGTCGCAATAAATACTAAACATTCAGTCAAAGTAAGACAAACACATCACACAAGAGAGTGATAAACTGTGCCTCAGTTGTGAGTTGGTAAGCTGAAAATACACCACGATAGAAGTTTAAATCTCTTGAAAGAACAATGCCATCTCTGACGTCGGAAACCTCTTCTGGAGATCTGGCGAACACGGGGACGAAATCTTCAAATCATTGAAGGTGTGAAGGACAGAAGACCGACCAAAGAACAGATTTCAGTTTCCAGCCTTTGTGGTGGCCTCTGACACGCATGACAAAGTACTGGGGATTTACGTGAACAGGGGCTCGTAAACATATCAAGCGGAATGCAATACTGGTCAAAGCTCTCAATGGCCACGACGGGCCCAGCCTCTCACGAGATCCGCGGTTCTGAGTGACAGTAAAGGCTACCTACGCAGCTACTGCTGCACGTGGTGTTAGCCTAAAGAGCCAGGTGGGCTCAGATTCAAACAACCCAAAGAAAAGAATGGGGAATGACATAGTAGGGAACAGGGGGTTTCAACGACAGAATACAAGAGAGGTAGTTGCGAATGAACCTGGAAAACCGTTTTTGTCGTATGTCGTTATATGTTGCCTTCAGTCAGCACTATAGCAGAAAGCTAAAAGAAACAGCAAGACAAGGTATCTAAACGTACATCGTACTGATGGATTGGTTAATAAATTAGCTTCAGCAATGGTAAATCCTAAACCACGTTTTTCTCAAACCAACAAACAATAATTTTCTATCATATAAAACAAAATGCATAACTATTTACGCCCTTTCAAAACTAACTATGACAAGAAAACTTCCTTGTGAGTTCGTTGTTAATGGTTTATATAACAATAAAAAAGACAATGCAGATAAAAATATATATTTATCTATGAATAATGCTCACATGGAATTTAAGATTGACGCCTAAGTGCCAAAAATTAGAAGCTTCGTATGGTCTCTATTTTACACAGAATTTCCTAGAATGCAACAAATTCACAGAAAAGTTACCTTTCAGTTTGGTTTTCTTGTGTTTTCAATGTAATTTTATTATATTCTCAACGTGTATTTTTGTTCCCAGTGTAGTTTCCTTATGTTTTCAGTGAGTTTTGTGCATGTTCCTGATGTTGTTTTCTTGTATTCCCAGTATGTTATATTATGCTATGTTTTCCGTGTATTTGTCTGTTCAAGTTGTTTTCAGTGAGTTTTTTTCATGCTTATGTTTCAGTAAATGCTTTTCATGTCATCGGTGTTAGTTTGTTAGATTCTCTGCTTGGTTTTCTTTTTTTTTAATTGTAGTTTTCAACCAGTAATTTTTCTAGAATTTCGATAGTTCATTAAGTGTAACCTGTTCACAGATGTGATCAACGATTGTCTTCCAGAAAACATATCTCGGTTAATTTTTAATGTGTGATTTATATGTAGAAATAAGAGTTTCAAAGTTTCGATTTCTGATTACAATGAATTTCAAACATTGTACGATTAATTAACTTGAACACATCGTATCAAAATATAGAATAATACAGTTTACATGAAGTAACCCTGCTCTTGATTATTCAGCACTCCGCATCTAGAACTGTTACATACATGTTATTTGTCATGGATATTATTGGGTAATTACTCCGTAGTCCACATCTAGAACTGTTACATACATGTTATTTGTCATGGATAGTATTGAGTAATTACTCCGTAGTCCACATTTAGAACTGTTACATACATGTTATTTGTCATGGATATTATTGGGTAATTACTCCGTAGTCCACATCTAGAACTGTTACATACATATTATTTGTCATGGATATTATTGGGTAATTGCTCCGTAGTCCACATCTAGAACTGTTACATACATGTTATTTGTCATGGATATTACTGGGTAATTACTCCGTAGTCCACATCTAGAACTGTTACATACATATTATTTGTCATGGATAGTATTGGGTAATTACTCCGAAGTCCACATCTAGAACTGTTACATACATGTTATTTGTCATGGATATTACTGGGTAATTACTCCGTAGTCCACATCTAGAACTGTTACATACATATTATTTGTCATGGATAGTATTGGGTAATTACTCCGTAGTCCACATCTAGAACTGTTACATACATGTTATTTGTCATGGATAGTATTGGGTAATTACTCCGTAGTCCACATCTAGAACTGTTACATACATGTTATTTGTCATGGATATTACTGGGTAATTACTCCGTAGTCCACATCTAGAACTGTTACATACATATTATTTGTCATGGATAGTATTGGGTAATTACTCCGTAGTCCACATCTAGAACTGTTACATACATATTATTTGTCATGGATAGTATTGGGTAATTACTCCGTAGTCCACATCTAGAACTGTTACATACATGTTATTTGTCATGGATATTACTGGGTAATTACTCCGTAGTCCACATCTAGAACTGTTACATACATGTTATTTGTCATGGATATTATTGGGTAATTGCTCCGTAGTCCACATCTAGAACTGTTACATACATGTTATTTGTCATGGATATTATTGGGTAATTGCTCCGTAGTCCACATCTAGAACTGTTACATACATGTTATTTGTCATGGATATTACTGGGTAATTACTCCGTAGTCCACATCTAGAACTGTTACATACATATTATTTGTCATGGATAGTATTGGGTAATTACTCCGTAGTCCACATCTAGAACTGTTACATACATGTTATTTGTCATGGATAGTATTGGGTAATTACTCCGTAGTCCACATCTAGAACTGTTACATACATGTTATTTGTCATGGATAATACTGGGTAATTACTCCGTAGTCCACATCTAGAACTGTTACATACATGTTATTTGTCATGGATAGTACTGGGTAATTACTCCGTAGTCCACATCTAGAACTGCTACACATGTGATATTACTCTCTAGTATAACTAGAACTGTTAAACATAAGTTAACCCAAATGATTGCTCTGTACTTCACGTCTAAACCTGTTACACAAAAGCTATTTATTATGGATACAAAGTTATCTAAAAATGAATGATTGGTTTCACATAATAACTAATATGATAATTAAATCCACAAAGTCAACCAATTAGTTTAAATTAGATAGTTTTTATTAACATTAATCAAAATTGTTTAATCTTAAATATTTTATGGCAGTTTTTTTTTGGTTTTTATTTTTCCTTCTTGTAACATTTATATGTGTGTCTATGTATATATATAGTTATTGTTTACACATAATGTTTCTCTATGTAATATTCAAATTGCGCCCTTTCACTGTGTCACTAACGATTTTTTTCTCTTTTATTAAACATTTATTTTAGAGCGATTTTCTGTACACTAAACATTTTGGCTGTCGTCCAAGTTCTAGTGATACGTCTGATGAACAAACCTAACGCTCTGTGGCTTATAACATTATTCATATTGAGATAATGGAAGATATTGATGACTACATCTGACAAGCAAAGGTAATGGATGCAGTAAAAAGAAAAAGTAAAATACGATCTATAAGTGACAGAAAATAAACTATAATTATAAAGATAAAATGTAGTGTGAGCGGGTAAAAGACCTGCCACCTAGTGCTCATTTTTCCTTTCTCTGTTTTGTTGTTGTTGTTACTTAATAACATAAAAATCTAAGTAGCAGCTGTTTAATCATTTTCACGTGAAGTCTTGAAACTAACTGTAGTGTAGTCATTAAATATAGAGTGTACCACAACGTCACTTCAATCCACTTCTGAAACTGAACACTGTAGGCTTAGTCACGTTCCGTTCCGTTCCGTTTCATTTCCGTGTATATAGTACAGAAGCTGAAGGGTTCGACAGTACCTTTTCGTATCTATTGATGAAACCAAACAGCTTAGCCAGTAACCACAGCAACACCAGTATTGTGAAGGGCCTCCTGGTACAAGTACAAGTCTAAATCCACAGCAAGGTCCTTCAGATTGGCTCTCAGTGTCTGGGTCTTTGATCAACGTCTGTTAAATCATCGAAAAAGTTCTAGTACGTTTAGCTCACTTTGAAAGGTTTTTTTTCTATTTGTACATTTTTATTGTTGTTTTTCATATCTACAACAACAGAATGCATGTTTAAAACGTCTGGAATAATTAGTTTCTAAATAAATTGCTTTTATTTAATCATTCATGACCCGAGGCAATGATAATAGGTAGTCATATTTTAACAAGCGTTTCAGTTCAACGATTGAAAAAAATGAAACTTTCTTAACCATACAGTACAATACAAATGAATATGGTGGCATTCCTAGCTCCTGTAGTTGAGTCTTGTCAACCATAATGATATCCATCAGAACAATGACATCTTTGATTCTAACTTTCTTAAACCTAAAACAGAAAACATAAGAAGGCTATGAAGATTTCATGGATAGAAGCCCTGTGGTGTTGTCTAATCATAAATAATGCATAATAACCGAGTATGTTACATTTCACTGCACAGATGTACAAGAGGCCAAACCTCACTAAGTGGTCATGGGATATGATTGACCCAAGTTATAGTTATATTCAACACTCCTTGTCAAACACTTCTAATGAATAAATCAGTGCTCCTTCATGTGCAAAACATACCTGAGGTGTGAACTAAACGCATTACTGCCCCTTAAATTTCACACATAAATAGAGATTTATAATATTCGACTCATTTAGAAAAACAACTAAGTATTCGACGACCTCAAGAAAACCATCTGCTCTGCGCAAAATAATATATTTCATTCATTCCTCCTCCTTGAAAAGTTGTAAGTAAGCAATCTAAAAATTAAGTTTGTAAAGTTTCCTCTAAAAAATATATATACATATATACTTGTATCGTCAAGCAGAATCTCATGTTTCATAACTGAGGGACTTGCGAACTGTAAAAGACATTTGAAAATCATCTTAAAAATGATTGGTTGATACTTAACAATATCACCAATATTATGAAGTAACAATATACCACAAAAATATACTAAATTTATGTTCGTTAACAATTAATGTCCTATTCAGTTAAGAATGTTTTGAATTTCATTTAAATGTTTAACTCTCCAATCCGATATTTTCTTTGAATACTAATAACTTAAGCATGCAAGCTGTAAATTAACTCATATTTAAAGCCTATCTAAGTTTCCTTTAATTTTTAAGCCTAGAAGGAAAATAAATTGCCACATTTTTTCTCTTTAAACTGGACACAATATTCTACACTTCATAACTGTGTTTACGTACCAGCTTTTCTAAGTGATATTAAAGTTTGTCTAACCTTGAACAATTGTTTATTACAATGATTTGATCCTAAAATGTTCTTAAAAAAGAAAAGTCACTAAAATGTTATGATTAAGTATTATATGTAGTTTCTAACATGAGTCTAGATGTTATGAAATCTCTCGTATTAGTAATAATATTTGGTAATTTTATCTACAAATATCCTTCCAAAAATAACTATATCATTTATAGTTTCAATTATTTTAAACAGCACCATTTACAATCCAGACATAAAAATAGTTGTAATTATTTTAGACTCTGACATTAATGATTCAGACATAAGAACAGTTTTAATTATTTTAGACTCTGACATTAATGACCCAGACATAAAAATAGTTTTAATTATTTTAAACTCTGGCATTAATGATCCAGACCCAAAAAAAATTAGATACTTAAGAATGTTTATTAATGATTAAAAACACTTTAGTTTATTTTATTTGTTAACATGTTTATTGATATTTTTCAATCTGTTAAAAATATGTTCCCCAGTGGATCAACACTACGTATACGAGCTTATAATGCTAAATTCCAGTGTTTGATACCCTGCAATGGACAAAGTCTAGATAGTCTATTGCACTACATCCAACAAGTTCTAAAAATACATTATTCTACTCTTAACATAAAAAAACACATAATTTATTTAACTAAAGATCTCATGTAAATATACCATTGTCCCATTTGACAATATAATTAAAGTCATCATGTAAATATACCATTGTCCCATTTGACAATATAATTATAGTCATCATGTAAATATACCATTGTCCCATTTGACAATATAATTATAGTCATCATGTAAACATACCATTGTCCCATTTGACAATATAATTAAAGTCATCATGTAAACATACCATTGTCCCATTTGACAATATAATTAAAGTCATCATGTAAATATACCATTGTTCCATTTGACAATATAATTAAAGTCATCATGTAAATAAAATTACTGTTTTAAAAGTTATGTATAAGCTGCGCCAGAATATAACACAATCAACTGATTTTAGACAATCAACTTTAGCCATAAATAAAACAAACTATATCGAAACATGGTTTCAAGCGTTGTAAATCTGCAGTGTAATTGAGGAGCATTGATGTTATGAGATAAGGACAAAACAGATTATGTCACAACCGGTGGGTAGTGAGGGTGAGTATTGAACTGTGGTAATTGTATCATAGTGTAGTAGTATCATATTGCGGTTATAGTGCAACTGGTGTAGTGGTAGTTAGTAGTGAATTGTGGTTATGGTTACAATTGGAGTAATGGCAATGAGTAGTGAGGGTTAATCCCGTTTTTGATTAGTAAAAGAATATCTCAATAGTTGGTGGCGAGTGGTGTTGACTAACACTACTTCCTCTATTCTTACACTGTAAATATTATAGATAACTAGCACAAATTTCCCTCGTGTAGCTTTGGGAGAAATTTACAACAACAACAAAAAATAGTATGAAAACGCTCAATATTTATACGGTATTTGAAAGATAAACCTATCTGGATGAATAGTTATCACGGATAGCTTCTTCAACTGGAGTTTTGTCTCGATTTTTTACACAGTGAGGTAGTTGATTAGTTGATTAGGTAGTTGAACAGTGTTGATTAGTTAACACAAACCTTCTTCTTGGATCGTTCCATTTTTTTTATTTATTTTTACTACCGTTAGGTCTGTTAAAAAACCCACAGCTAGCTTAACATTAGCCTAACATTATAGATCTATTGTTGTCTGGTCTTCCTTAGCTGTGATCCAAATAGAAATATGTCCAATCCTTTCTTATATTTCCACTGCTTCTATAACCAAACAGTTTTAGACAACATTACATTTAATTCGCACGCACTAACGTGAATAACTAAGGGACATTCGTAGAGTGTTAATTACACCAACGTGTCGAACCTCCGACATACGTGATGATCAAGTTCTTACATTCTGCCAACAGAGAAAGTTTATATTTATGATTAATCATGAGCCGATCAATTTAGTGCAAATTTGACTCTGTAGAGATAATTTATGTCAAAAGTCCAAACATCCTGGTCATTTTTTCATGAATTATAATAATACTGTGTCAAAAGTCATAAGGGTTAATATATACGTTTGTTTAAATATATTTTATGAACTGTATTTAAAATGATAAACCCATTGTTAGTTTTCTCAAGCGGCTTCTAAAGCCATTTCAACCCCAAATGATAACAAAATAATTATTTCGCTCCCAATGATAATGAAATAATTCCACGATGATTTAATCCACCTGACACTAAAATCGTTCTGTGTTAAAACCAACATCACAGAACTATTGGCGCTCCTTCAGGGTCCTCTTCCGTTACATTCCTCCATGACTTGACAAAGGTTTTTAATGAGTACCCTATGTTTACACTGAAGTAAAATTACAACCATTACACTTCGTCCATAGCGAGGTTTATGAATTTTCTAATTTCATGTTTCGGTTAATAAGACAGCTTCAAGCGGTAAGAGCCAACATTCATGTTCAGCTCCTCGGATTACACTCTGCCACCCCGCCGTTAATCAACATCCTAAACACCGCAGATGTTTGCAGAGCCCATCGCGGACTGATCAATTTTCGTAAATACCAATTCTGGTGACAACCTAATCGCCCTAATAGCTTCAGTGGCTTTGAAAGTTAAAACGTTAAGACAAGTAGATAATGGTTACCTAATCGTCAATTTGACAGTAACTGAATCCTTGTAGCATCAACTGTTAAAACAAACGAGAAGCCTGTGGAATGTCTGTATTGAAATAGATTAAAAATAAAGGCTTCATTATTAACACGTTAACACAAATAATACAGCAAATTAAAAACAAAAGTCAATGAAACTAAGACGATGGAACTCAAAGTCATAGCCTGTGTTCTGTTAGATAATTATAAGCCTAACTGTATAATAGCAACATAGTCAATGTTTGGCAAATTGTCGAGACAGCAAAACTAAATATCATTGTACAAATTCTCAGCACAACTGAGCAAAATATCGTTCCACGTGTTGTTTGGTCACCAAAAACTGTTGTGTAAGATGCCAGAGGAACAGAACAAAAGATCGTTGTAATTGTATCCACAGCAGCGGAAAAACTTATCATTCCACAAGTTGTCAGGGCAACGAAAAAAAGTTCGTTGTACATGTTACCAGTGAAACGAAACAAATGACTGCTATTCAAGTTGTCAGACCAACAGAATAAAAGTTGTTGTACAAGTTCTCAGGGCAACGGAACAAATGACCGTTTTGCATGTTGCGAAGGGCAGACAAGGAATAGTTCAACGAACCGAAGTACTTACGCTATCGCCACGAGGAACACATTTCAAACCATGTCAATTTAGTTGCACTAAATCATATTAACAGTCAGAAACCAGGTCTCGATACTAGTGGTGGGCAAAGCACAGATAGCCCATTGTTTGCGTTTATGTTTAACTTCAACCAAACAGAACAGCAAATTAGCCATAAAGTACCAGAACAAGGTGTTAAGTTATAAGAAGAACGAAAAAGATCTCCAGATGTTGTTAAAAACTCATGAACTATCAAGCCAATCACAAGAAAGGACATTTTACTTTGATACTACTTATAACGTGTTAAATATATGTCTAAACAACCGTCATTAAAGTAGGCCGGGCATGGGCAAGTGACTAAGGCACTCGACTCGCAATATGAAGGTCGCGGGTTCGAATCCCCGTTACACCAAACATACTCGCCCTTTCAGCCGTGGGGGCGTTATAAAATTACGGTCAATCCCATTATTTGTTGGTAAAAAAGTAGTTCAAAGTTGGAGGTGGGTGGTGATGACTAGCTGCCTTCGCTCTAGTGTTACACTGCTAAATTAGTGACAGTTAGCGCAGATATCCCTCGTGGAGCTTTGCGCGAAATTCAAGAACAAACATTAAAGCGAGGTTCCAATAGAACTGAGAACATTGAGATGGAAATGGTTGGAATAAAGATATTTAATAAAAGAGATCAGTTCCCTATTTTAGGACAAATCGTTCTTTTTATGGATGTGTTTACTATTTGATTAAATAGACAGGTGAAGCATTAAAAGGTCAGTTTATACAAATGACCTCTCTCCCCCAAACTGGAGAAGTTCTACTATCGTCCTCTAGGTGAGTGCGCTGTATTTACTTTATGGCTGTGTTTTTGTTTTTAAAACCAGAATACAGCTGATTACAAAAACATATATATGTATTCGCAGCTTAAAGATTGTATTTTTTGTCCAAGAAACTACTAATCTGGTGAATATAAAAAAACTGGGTATAAACTTGGTTTATTAGAATAGTCATAATGCATTAATTAAACACTAAGATGCACATTAGTATAAAATAAATAAGAATATATTTGTGGAAATTAAGGAAAAAAATGAGGGACACGGAGAGGTCTTAAATGATACAAAACCTGATCAGGTCACGTGCTTTAAAATAGAGATTTAATTCGAAACGCCACTGGTCAAAGGTCACAATAGGAAGGTTGCCTCCAATTCTAGCCACGTGAGTTATTAGAATCACCAAACCCCGTCTGCACAACGCAACTGAAATTAACAAGATGATTTTGATTGTAGGACAACAAACTGAAATATAAACGTGTGATAATGGGAGATTCCACACTAAATAATTTTTCTACTTTCTTTTTACTAAGATATATTTGCTTTTCTTTCACCGGATGATTGTTACTGCTAACGCTTATAAATATTTTCATTCCGAATTAGTTATTTAAGAATATAAATAAGGAATGAAATGTTGTTATTAGTAAAGATATATCTTAACATTTGCTCCCCAGAAATGTTATTAAGTATATCGAACCAATGTGGTCGATTGATTTTTTTTTTCTCGGTCCCTCCTTCCTTCATTCAAGCAGTCAGATCTTAAAAGAAGATGGTGTTTTCCTTTGCTCCGCCAACTAGGCGGTACAACAACGCCTTGTCTTTTTCCTGAATGTTGTGATTGGTTACGTAAGCTATGATCATACCGCGCGCACTGAAGCTTGCTTCGAGTAAAAATACACTTTGAGCTCACGTGCAACACATTCTTTCAAACAGCTAAGATGGAAGACTAAATAAATCGATTTCCTTCCTATACGAGAAGCATAGTTTCTTCTTTTTTTTCCATTTTATTTATCTTCCTGGGCAAAAGCACCTTTTCAAACCTCAAACACACTAAATTATATTTCGATGTTCTTCAGAATAAAGGCGAAGTACACAGAAAATAAAATGGAAATACAACGTTCTTTCATCTTTATATTCAAATCGCAGGTTAAATTATTCAACATTCTCCAAACTATTAACGTTAAGCCACGTAACACATATATGTATCCAATGAGTTTATGAAAATTATAATATATGAAAAAAATTAATTCGCTCAGTTATATATTTATATATATACATAGACTTTTACGTGCACCTATGGAATGTACATGTTTATTGTAGACATAATTAACAGTATTCGAGAATAACACCAAGGAATAAAATAGTTCAACATGAATACATTAGTTCATACTTTCGGCCATAATCCCAGGATGTTCGACAAGCTTAAGAGATTTTGAGTAGTTCTAAATCGGCATACTAAGCAAACATTGCAAAATAATTTTTATAATACCAGAATATAATAATAATAATAGGTTTATGAAACATTCTAATCAATAGTAGCTATTAATGAAAGTAACATTAAAGAATAACGAGTTTATTACCTACTTCATAGTACAGTTAAATATGTCGTATGGATTTCTCTGTCTTATTCTTTAAGATATTAACTATAACATTGAATGTATTCTTTATTGTTTGATTTTGCTTGATAAACCATGTTTTTGTAAGTTTCTATAAATTGAACTCTCTTACTGTTGTTAAGGTTAATTTTCGACAACAGCATTAGCCTAAGGTTGTATTATTTTACTTACTAGCTTATAGCCTGTTAAAATAACGGATCAAGTATTAATACCTACCCCTATCTCATAGCATATCCTAACTCCACATTTAACAGCTGACTGAAATAATTAACTTTTGCGAAATCAAGCTTGAACAACAAAGAGGCAGTTACACTACGTTTCAACAATAGATTTTTTTGTCATGTCGCTTAGCAACAAAAGTGTAACCTAATATTGTTGTTATTCTACGAATTGAAATGTAAAAACGAAATGTATAGAAAACAAAACAAAAAAAATTGTTGATTTCATAACTTAAAACCTCTGTTGATTAAAGAGGTTTTGTTTAATATTAATAGCATCGGTGATTTAACAAAAAATAACTTAATTCAGAAACGATTTAAGTTTAAGATTGAATCGATATTTTTACTTTCATGATAAATTTTGTGTACTTGGCACTAGAATAGGTGATCTCACGCTAGATGTTTACTTTAGGATCATTATACCAACACTCACAACTCTTATAATGCTTCAGGGCACCATCTCCACATAACAGCCCCTTTGTAACGCCGTCACTAAAATCATATTGGACATAAAATAATCGAATTATTTTATCTGGATAAATGCATTTAGCTTTTACGACTCCTCCTATTTCGAGAAATCGAGCATGACGTAAAACACACTAGCTGTTATGCAGGTTAGATAGTCACCTTTTTGCCCGTTAATATAGGGCATATATAGCACGTTATTACTTTACATTGTTCTAAACGAGCGTCCTGTTTCACTCTACTGACCGTTCTTTCAATTGCTTATGTTACTCTAAGATTTCCACTCAAGTTTTTTTTATAAAATATACATATTTAGCTTAAAGATTTGTCAGAGAAAAGTTAAGTTTATCATTTTTAAAGGTATGCAAAAAAGTGATATTTATAAGTATCATTCTTTTTCTCCAGATATTTTGTTTGTTTGTTTAAAGTTAAGCAGAAAGCTACACAAAGACTTATCTATGTTCTGGAGGGCTCTCTAAAGATTATCCCATACAAGGTCTTACGAAAGTAATTTATTCCAGTTAGGCCTAACACAGTCGTAGCAACGTAATAACTTCATCATATGAGTAGGTCGACCTACAACACTTCATGTTATATCTCAGTGATGACGTTTAAGCTTACGACCTTTCACCTAAACAACTGCTGAAGAAACTAGTTTTCATCAATCCAGTTGCTACGGACTACACATCTTTAACCATAAAACACGCTGTGGTTTTCTTTTCCTTTATTTCAAATGTATTTAATTACGTATATTAGTGTGTAACTTTTTATTGCTACTTTAGATCATTAAGCCTACACATGTGAATCAAAAATGATATTCATCAAAATCAGCTCTCTTTCAGAATAATGACGAGTTAAACAGTTCAAAAGGAGTAAAAATATCTGACTGGCGACTTGGCCCTGAAATTAGCTTTTACTACCGGTGAGACCCACGCGTATTGCATCACGTGGCGCAGATTTCATACTTTGTTTTTGCTACATCACCCAGTGTAAAGAACGTACCATTGATTGACTACATTTTTGCTTACAGCTGTATGTCTAACTAATTTGTTTTTCGGTACCTTGTAATCAAATAATTTGCTAGACTCGCAAGCGACTTGGTGCATAAACGGTTTAGAAATATTTGTTTACACGAAAGCCATATGGATCTATGCACCTATCGTTATCACTAGGGTTAAAAATATTACATATGTAAATACACCTCAGCTCTTCAAAGTCACAGTTAGTTTCCCACGTATTCCGATATACTCAAATATTACACATCGCTGCCTCAAGGACAGCTGAGCTTACTTGTTTACTGATATGATCAATTTACTTAAACATGCTTGTACTAAAAAAGAGCAAACAGTTACTTTTGTAACAAACATTATAAAACGTAAATATAAATTTGCTAACTTTTTCATTTATATAGTCATATAGATATTTCCTTATTACGATCTGAAAGTTCCTTTTTTTATATTTGTTAATGACTAATTAATACTGTGCATAAGTGGACAGTGGTCAGCATGTTGGACAGAGCAGCTAAGGGTTCAAGATTGGAGCCGTAATGCTGCTGAAGTGGATCAACACTTTTATTTGTGAACGCGTTATAAAAGTAGCAGTCAACATATTCTTCGACTTAAAAAAGTGGGGAAAAAAATCTCTGTGGCGTCGGATGATGTTGATTGGCTGTCCTTCATATGATCAGTAGTGAAAAATTAAGGAAAGCTGTGCAGAATCCGAAGATGTTTCAGACCTGGTCTTTAGCTTATGAGGCACAGTTCAGGTCAAAATTTCAATGTTTGAGAGTAGCTAAAATATACATCATTTTAAATTATATGTATATTTAAGGTATATATATATATATGTACATAGAGCGTAGAAACTAAGCTAAACTTAGTCTAGTTGTTCAATAATATGTGTATAAGCTTGATTATAATGTTAATATTACCAACAAAATAAGATATCCATGTTAAATTTACCTTTACGCACTACTGCTCAACATATTATTAACATCTAGTCTATTAACTGCCGTGCTGTTAACTACACTTTTATTAACCTTTATCTAGAAATGCTAGCTAATAATGTGTTATATGCTATTAACCATGTTACTGTAAAACAATGTGGCACCGGCATTTCTTTTCTAACTTGTCACATAATTAACTACAATGTTATGAGTTGTTAATCACAAAAGTGTCATTAGTAGTTGTGACCTTAATAATAATGTTAACCAGCACTGAGTTATGAGCTGTTAACTATAGCGATATCGTTATTAACTGGTGATATTTTAACAAAAACATGTTTTATACAGTAACTGTTACAAATTACATGCACTTTGTACTCAAAGTAAGTGAGCACTTTTTTGTATGTTTCAGAAATACTCTTAAAAGAAATAACTGAGCGCTTTTGTTTCTCTGTTTTAGAAAGAATTTGAGAAAAATGTCTTAGCGCTTTTTCTTTTATTATTATTTTAGAAACGCACATTATAAAACCAAACATTGTCCATATGTCACCATCAGGCCTATTATAAAACCAAACGACGGAATGAACATTCAAAACAATCTACCCGCTTTGTCGTTTCACCTTATAAATCTTCCACCAATAAAATTCTCAGATATTTAAGAAACTCGGTGCGGTATGTTATTTCTACTTATTTTAGCGTCGTTGGAGATGAACGTTAGAATTGCACATGAATGTTAAACAGAGCTTCAGAATCCTAGAAACCTGATTTTATGTCACCGGAACAATATTCAAATTAACGACTCGTTTTTTGCCCTTCTAGAGCGGTAAGAGACATATATTTTATTGTATGGAGTAATTTTCATGTTTTTGGTTGTTATAACACTAAATGTAAAGGACATATCATGATATCAAAATATTCAGGTGAAATCATTGGTTTTTCTATTTAAAAATACCTAGGGAACTACAGCAATAACTGGGTGGCTGGTACATTCATGGTTTTTTTTTTTAATGTATGAATCATGTGGTACATTCATGGGGTTTTTTTTATGTGTGAATCATATGGTAAATTTATGGGGTTTTTAATGTGTGAATCATATGGTACATTTATGGGGTTTTTTAATGTGTGAATCATGTGGCACATTAATGGGTTTTTAATGTGTAAATCATATGGTACATTCATGGGTTTTTTTAATGTGTGAATCATATGGTACATGGGGTTTTTTAATGTGTGAATCATACGGTACATTCATGGGGTTTTTTAATGTGTGAATCATATGGTACATTCATGGGGTTTTTTAATGTGTGAATCATATGATATTAGTGCCCCTATTGCCAACAAAGCCATGGAGTCCAAACGAATTAGTGCTTAAATAGTCCAGAAGGAAGTGTTTAAAATGGCCGACAGAGTTCTAAGACTCCACTGGTAATTCCACGGTTAAAGAGATAATAAGCCATAAACAAGTTAGCGTTCTCACGTGCGTTGCCAGTAAAAAATGAAGTCCACTTTAAAAGCTCTCTGGTTAAAGAAAAACCCACAAAAACATTGAATTAACGGTGTTTAACTATAATCCTTCAGAAACACTTGAGTATTCTCCCATTTTAATTGGAAGTAATACTGTGAACGACAGGGCAAAACTTTTACGTACGTATATAAATACGTGTTGAAGTTTAGTTGCATATTAAATGGTATGTTAAAGTCTAAAGTTGATCTTTTATATTTGTTGTTAAGCGTCAAGTTGTACAAGGGTCAATTTTCGGTATGTCCACCGCTGGGATTGAGCCATCAATCTAGTGTTATAAGCTCTCGGAGATATCACTGAGCCCCCTGAGCTCGCTGTTAGGGCATTGAAAAGAGAAGAGAACCTGCCACTTAGCTGTAGTAAAAGTACAAATAAAGACTTGTTACACAAAATTATTTCTAATAACATAAAATATATTTATATGGAGATATTAACATGTGTAAATGTGAAAATATAAACTTTCCTATCTTAGATAAAATAATCGAATCCTGACGTAAGTAATCGCAGAAAAGCAACAACATTCGCCACATCGGGTGTACACACTCGCAAGGCCCTCCCTGTTGAAAACTGATATACATAACATTTGAAGTCAATGGTGTTACTTGGATTATTTCAGCTCTTTAAACATAGCGTTAACATGATATGATATTGGTTGCATGGTTTCACGGGATCAATTTTATTACCTATTAGGCCGCTTGGTTCGCTGCCTTTCCCCGGGGGTTACAGGGAACCCACTACGGCCTCCCCGCAGAAGTAACCGGAAACAGTATCAATGTTCCTCGTTCCTTTGATTTAGACTGCAGGAAGAGTTTTGTCCTATTTTATCAATCGTTTCATGTTTATAAATGTAAAATATTTGTCTTTTTTCTTCAGTCCTAAAAAATATTTTTAAAAATTCTTCAAGCTCATTTGAAAGATACAACATTTGCTGTCAGCCGCTTATCGCGACACTTGGATATCATAGAATATCTCTGATACGCTTGCAGAATCGAATTTCCTAACGAGCACTATGATTGAATATTTGCCTGCTGTCCATCGAACTTCCTAACGAGCACTATAATTGGGCATTTGCTTGCTGTCCATCTAACTTCTTAACGAGCACTGTGATTGGGTATTTGCTTGCTGTCCATCGAATTTCCTGATGAGCACTGTTATTGGGTATTTGTTTACTGTCCATCGAACTTTTTAACGAGCATTATTTTTGGATGGCATTTCGATAACACTGGTGAGGGAAAACGTTAAGCCGAATACAAAGGTCCATACGGATTTTGTACGAGCACAAAATTATCGTCATGGTATAAATATGATTTTACGTGTTTTGTCGGGTATTTCATTTTAACAGTTTTAACAAGTTAATTAAATAAATTAGAAAAACAGAAAAAAAATAGACAGTGAAAATAAACTTTGATACTTATAAACAAGATCTGGGACAGTCAGTGATTGTTTCTGGTTGTTTTAACGCAAAGCTACACAAGTGGCTAGATGCGCTATTTCTTACACAGGTATCGAACCTCTAATTATAGTATTACAGGCTTTCAAATTTACCCCTGAACAACGGGATCAGGGGTAAATGAAGAAGATGTGACACGTAACGTTATTAATGTGTGTTATTATACAACCTAACATCAACTGTAGCGTCAGGTGTATCTTCTCTGAGGCTTCTTCCAACATCATAACAGTGATCGTCTGTTTTCATCGAGGGAACATTAGACAAAACTTAACTACACCATGATATGAAGACTCAACCGACTGAAATCCAATATTATTTTCCAGCTATGTCTAACAGTGACTTGTAATGAGAAATCCAATGATATTATCTTTCATAACGTCTCATTCTTAACCTTTTGAACTTCGAACGTATTGTATTCACACTGCATGCACGTTAATAAATATATATATACATATATATACAAATATTTGGTAAATCAACAATAGCATAAATATTTAGTAAGTCGCATTTCGAAATCAATAATGCCCGCTTTGAAAGTAAGGTTGTTCAGAAGTTAGTGGGGTAAAGAACATTTCTAGGCCTTACAAAATGAAAATAAACAAAGAGAGCGTATTTCACAAACAATACTAGAGAAATAACTTAGTTTCACAAACATATGCTCAGTAACAGCTGATTGGATAACGATTTTCCACAACCGTAAGGAAAGATAAAGCCTTGATATAATAAACTTGTAATTTGGTTGTTATGACTGTTCTATAGGTAAAAACCAGTTACTGTAACGGATGTTACTTATTTCTGCACATACATATACCGTCTAAGTCAAAAGCATTGTATGAACTGTTTACAAGGTGATTTAGTATAATATCAGGTTGAAAAACAAACAAAACCAAAACCAATTTTCACCTACAACACGTGGTTTATTAAATAGTCAACACAAAAAATCTCAGTTATTTTGATAAGATTAGCAAATCAAAATCACTTTGACACATAAACATCTCTAATGGACAGACAGCAAAGAGTATTATACAAATCTCAGTTTATTTTCATATAATCGTTCTTTGTATTCTATACCGATGTAACACTCCCTATAATAACCGCATGTTTAAGAAAATAGTTATTAAATGTGTATTATAAGATACTGTTTTTGTTTTCCTGCGCTATGCCTAAAAATACTCATTTTGTGTGGTTAAAAAAAACGGCATCTTATATGTTGAGAACTTTGGAGCTATATTAGAAACTTAGATCAATAGCATCCACAAGGGTTCTTTGCTTGGTAATTAGAAAAGTTCATTGTGAACTCTTTTAAGCTCGTGTGAAAACTCTTGTTTGTTCTATTACCTCCTGTTTGGTAAGATAAAGAGACGTAGGTAGCTTTCTATTACACAGGCTGTTTATGGTTGTGCTGAGTCAATATTGATCTTAATGAGTTGAACATGTGACCCGAAGTTCTTACTGTTTTGGTTTTTTTAATCTACCCTTTCTTCAGTGGACAATAGGTTTTAATTTACCTCCCAAATTAAAGTATCCGTCGTTCGAACCTGATTGTTAAACAAAGAAAAAAATTTTCTGATACAGTGTGCTGTTTGCCTAAGAATCGCTGAAGGAATTTCCTGAAAGGTTAACACAACTTGTGTTCATTAAATTAATTTTATGCAACTTTAAACTGGCTAATCTACTTTATAATATTATCATTCTTCCATGAAGTGAAAAAAATGTGTAAATTAGAAATATATTTTTAACACGATGTTTTACAGACGGGAATTTATCTGTTGAATTATTCTGAAGCATGTTTTAAAAGTACAGGCCTGACTGACTTCTCTGGTTGGCTAAGAAGGCCGCCGCGCTTGTATCGACCGCCATGTTTACGGTGTGGCTACCCCACATTGCCGGATGGACCTACAACTTTCGTGCCCTAACTCGTCCTAAAGCCTGCCTGATCTTGGCACGGAATCATCGTCGACGGTTCAGTTAGCGCGAGATCGCGTACGGTTGACTAGCTTTTGTTCCGTGCCAATAGACACAGTTATGTTCATGCGGAGTTTCTCTCGCAACGATGGCAGACAGGGAGGAACACATACGCGCGCACTCGCCGACTCCGGCTCCTAGAGGCCTGTGTACGCCCTAACGGAAATGATGAGTAACAACGTCCTGGATGACTTTCATCCTTTTTTCTTTTCTTCATCATAAATTTCCATTGATGAAATCACTTAAATGTTGGCGTTTAAATATCATATGATAGAAATAATTGTGTTCTTAATAAAATACATTTGCTACTATGAATATTTATTGAGGAATAGACTTTCACGACAGCTCGTGAACAAATCGATTATCGCATTTTCACGACTTAATGGAAATCTGTCTTCCCTAATCAATAAAAACAACCCTGACGAAAACACGTCTTTTTGTCGTTCAGAAATTTACACAGTTTTATTAGTAAAAAAGTAATTGATATACACCTTTATAGGTATCTTGTGTAAAATGTCAAAATCCCGCCCTAATAATACATCTGCCAAAGAAATACACTGCAACTCCCACCTACTTTCATTCCGTAACTCTGTGTTTATCTCTGCCTCTGATCCCAGCCTTCGTCATTCTTTATAACAAATTAATATCAACTTCTACACGAGACTTTAAAACAAGCTATGAAATGTATCTGTATAACAAGAGCGTATATACCAATATTCTATAACTCACAACAACATTTTTTATAATAGAATGTTAATCACAAAGATAGTTTATTCAGATACAGCTGACAATTATTCTACTGTAATACACCCATTCTCTCACTACGTTAATCACTAAATTATTTTTCGATTATGCACTATAGAATACACTTCCCTTTTCACTACATTATCGAATAAATAACAACTCAACTGTAAACACTACACAATACTGTACAACCCTCTTTCACTGTAATCTAGTAGACAACTTCTCAGCCGTCAACAGCACACACTACAGTGATAAAGATAAACAGCCTTCATAATTAAGAAACTTCCCACTTTATATAGAATCCTGTAGATTCTAGTATCTGTATATATACTTTTGTTTACTTTTGTTGCAGATAAATTAATGAGGTCTAGGTCATGTAAATTCTACGTCGCTATGAGTTATCTTTACGATATCAATTCCTTATTTATAAATATCTAAATAGTGTTAACATAACAATATTCGCAAACTACCTTTATTGTGAAGAAAAAAACAACTATGAAACGACTGAAAAATTCTACGTCGCTATGAGTTATCTTTACGATATCAATTCCTTATTTATAAATATCTAAATAGTGTTAACATAACAATATTCGCAAATTACCTTTATTGTGAAGAAAAAAACAACTATGAAACGACTGAAAAATTAAAGATTTTAACTCATATAATCTATTATTACTACACATGTTGCAAGCAGATGATAACATATTTCAGGGAGATAGTAAACGGATACTTTTAGAAATCATTACTGTTGTCACGATACAAGTAATAGGGTGGGGCAAAAACATGCAACACATTACACCTCGGTTATCTTATGTCACTTGACTATGTAAATAACACTTTACACATCGATTACACGAGGTAATAACACAAATACATTATGAGAAACTAATACTACAGTCCAGGGATTAATGTTAGTAACGTCTTCCGTTGGGACAGCGGTAAGTCTCCACACTTACAAAGCTAAAATTCGGGGTTTGGTTCTCGGTGGCGGACATAGCAGATGGCCCAACATGGATTTGTTTTGAAGCAAACAAACGAATGGTAGTAACACAGTAGGAAACAACAGGTGATCATCATGGTTACTGAAGTTTATCCTTTGAATAGAAAGCCCGAATACTTATAGTAATAATATATAACATAGTATTAAACACTAGGTGATCATCATGGTTACGAGTGTTTATCCTTTAGAATGGCCGGGTAACTTATATAACTTTTGTACTAGCTAACTTTACTAATAATAACAAGCTACCTAATTACTGTATGCGTATATTGGAAACCCATTACGTTGTAGTTACTTATGGTCGTAAAATCATAAGTAATTAGCTGAATTCCCCCCCGCTAGTACAGAGGTAAGTCTACGGATTTACAACGCTAAAATCAAGGGTTCGATTCCCCTCGGTGGGCTCAGCAGATAGCCCAATGTGGCTTGTTATAAAAAAACACAAACACACATTAGCTGAATTTAGTGCTAACACATACTCACTAGCTATGGCTGAGATACACTTCAAACTATACGATCATATTGTTAACGTACGAAATAATGTACAACAATAAAGTAACGTTTTCTAGTTATTTACGTTACAGTAGAGGAATATCAGCTAACTGTAATTGTTTACAGTAGAGACGAATTACAAAACTATTTACTGAATGTAGTAATTTATTACACAATCGGCAACTCTAGTAATAGTTTACTAGGAGCTAATTTTTCTTAGTATTAATGCACTATGTATTAAGTAACTGTACATATTAGTTTATCACAGCGGAGATTGGTTGTTCCTAAAATAATAATACATAATCTATTATTTTATTATATTAATAACAACACTTTTAATGTAGCAACAACGTAGAGACCAAAATATTAACACATGTATAATATCTCATTGCAACAGTAAAGCGCTGTACATTGAACAATCACACAAAATACGCAGTAAAAACACATCATGTTAACTATTTATCTGTGTAAGTGTAACACATTACATCTGTCTGAAGCAGTAGCGTACACTTACTCCGTGGATATATATTAACAAGTCGTAGTGTTAACATATTATATATTAGTTATTTAGTAGTTATTTTAACTACTTTTATCTCTCAATACACACGAAGCATGAGATCTAGATTTCTGAAATAATATGTAATTTCTTCATAAACCGTAATGCATTTCATTTGCAACCGTTTGATAAAGCACTGTACGTATAGGGATTGCGTTTACATTATCACATAGTCTGTTGAACTTGTACTCGTGAGCTATTAAAATACAACAAAAACAGTAACTTCGAATATCATAAAACGAAAAAAGTATTTCTTGATTTATGAATCCTGTATTTATATCCCCAACATGTGGAATTAACATTGAATTATCATTTAATATTATGACAATACAAAGCTATACTTTAACTTCCTGTGTAGATCCCCAATACTAAGTCGTTTTAAGTAAAGAATCAGCTGTATCTTTAGACGTAACGCATTAGTAACTCCAGTTGAATCCTTAACTGGATCCCCAACACAAGGTCGTGGTAACTAAAGAATCAGTTGTACCTTTAGACATCAGGTACTAGTAACACCACTTGAATCCTCACCTGGATCCCCAACACAAGGTCGTGGTAACTAAATAATCAGTTGTATCTTTAGTCATCAGGAATTAGTAACACTACTTCAATCCTCACCTGAATCCCCAACACAAGGTCGTGGTAACTAAATAATCAGTTGTATCTTTAGTCATCAGGTATTAGTAACACTACTTCAATCCTCACCTGGATCCCCAACAGAAGGTCGTGGTAACTAAATAATCAGTTGTATCTTTAGTCATCAGGTATTAGTAACACTACTTCAATCCTCACCTGGATCCCCAACACAAGGTCGTGGTAACTAAATAATCAGTTGTATCTTTAGACATCAGGTACTAGTAACACCACTTGAATCCTCTCCTGGATCCCCAACACGAGGTCGTGGTAAATAAAGAATCAGTTGTATCTTTAGACACCATTTGAATCCTCAACTGGATCCCCAATACGAGGTCATGATAAATAAAGAATAAGTTGTATCTTTAGACACCACATATTAGTAACACCACTTGAATCCTCAACTGGATCCCCAACACGAGGTCATGATAAACAAAGAATCAGTTGTATCTTTAGACACCACATATTAGTAACACCACTTGAATCCTCGTCTGGATCCCCAACACAACATTACAGTTTTACATTAATATCCACAGAATGAACTTCTAGTTCATGATTCCTAGTGTGTATTGAAACCTTTATTTAACACTAGTATACAGTATTAAACGTCAAAATAAATTATACTAAGATTTATTTGTCACATATTTTCACAAACTGTCTTGTAGAACAGGTTCAAATTCTCTTCAGTATAACTGTGTAGAAATTACAGTGTAATATCTTCACGTAACACATCACTAGCACACAATAATATTTGAATATCTAACAAGTTATGCAGACATTCGACACGTGGGTCCATCCGCACGAGGCGCTCTGAAATGTACCAACAGAGATTCTCTGCTAATATTCTTTATCATCAGCCCTACTTATATATATGTATACAAATACGAACACGATACTGCCCGGCATGCAACATTTCCCATTATGTTTGCTTTTTAAATAGCAAAGCTTGCATGCTGTTGGCAGCATTGTATAGTCGTGTTTCTCAGAGAGTTACAATAACCCACCCTTCTTTTGAGAGTTGTAAATGAGACGAGCTATCCATGGCATTCACATACACCAAGAACTGGTCGTAAACGTTTATAAGACAATGGCACTCAATAGGAGCCTCAAAACGTTTCTTTAAGCGTGTTGCCTTTCTGGTTGCCTTGGAGATTCATGTAATATTGCAAATTATATTATGTTAAAGAATGAACTGTTTTTAACGAGAAAAATCCCCCCCAGGCTTCAAAGACACTTATACTAATATAACACCGGCATTTATTTTCTTAATAAATGTACAAGAAAAAAAAATAATAATACACAGAAAACAACTTTGGCGCCTCATGATTTCCATTCGTAAACTCGTTTCAAATGGTGTATTGACCGTGGGTGAAGGTAATTGAAAATGGTGCAATAGAAAACCTTGCAAAAAGGCTTCGCTTTTAGCAACAACAAAAATTCTGCTTTACTCATTTTTTTCCTCCCTTCTTCGCCTATACAAAGGTGCTGTTAGCGTGGAAGCCAAAGCTCTGCCAGCTTTTCCCATGTAGTCTATAAAAGAACTGATTTGTACGAATGTAGAAGAATACCACGACCCAATCTCCCGTCTTCTAAAGCTTTCTTTATGGAAAGAGGGATTTGATCACAATCGCAAGCAGGTCTTCCGCTTTCCACGCACTAACACACAAGTCTGCTTGAGCTGCTGTTCCGCCTGGAAACACACACACACAAGAGAGAGAAATAGAAAGTGAATGAAAATAGCGAAACTGTGATGTTTTCAAACTACTCTGCATGAAAAACAGCCACGTCCGATCCATGTAGGCGACATATTGAACTGCATTGGTTCCTTTGAGAGATCTAGCATGCTCTAGTTAAAGATCTATGAACAGTAAAATAACCGAAGTGAAAAATAAAAAGTAACATGAGAGAAACAAAACTTGAATAATTTATTTCCTGAGATCCTCGAATGAGCCCATTAATTGTAAGTGTGGCTGATGACAAAATAAGAAAAGCGAGTTTTCTAAAACCTGTGCAAGAACGTTTGCGAAATGTCCAACTACGAAAATCATGGGAACAGCTTTGTGTATAATCGAACTAGAAAATGATAAAAGTCATGAACTTCCGGCTTCTAGATATAATTTTTTATATCCCCGCTAAGTAGCTCAGAAGTGTACTGATGTCTGGAGTTCGACCTCTGAAATGTCCTCCAGTGGCGCAGCGGTATGTTTGCGGACTGGCATCGCTAAAACTCTGACTTCGATACCCGTGGTGGGCAGAGCACAGACAGCCTATTGTGTAGCTTTGTTTATTTGAAATGAAGCACAAGGCTGTCTGTGATGGGTCCATTTCAGATAGTCCATTTTACAGCTTTGCATTTGATATTAAAGAAATTGTTAGATTTACGTTTCTTATTAAGGGCATTAAACGCAACCTAATTAACAATACCGTTATATTCTTAGCTTCACACACACATATGTATATATATACACACGTGTTGACTGACATAATCTGAGTTTGAAAATTGAATCATAACGATTAGTAGTCTATGAGACCGTTGATTTTTTGCTGTATTAATTAACTATGTCGTTGCTTTTGTAAAAACGTCGAAACTATTTCATTTTAGTTAATTTTGCTACGACCGTAGTATCGACTGGAAATATAAACTACGACATGATTATATCGTTATAATACGAAATATGTCGATTAGGTGTTGTCGTTTTTTTACGTTGCTAATCGATAATACGCCTCTCGTGTTCAAACCCTGCATTGTAAGAATCATAATTTACATTAAAATCATAACGAGTTTTTTGAAATGAGCACCAACAGGGTTCCTTCCAGTCCGCCGGTCCATCCGTCCGTGGGTGACAAATGAGCAGTACGGGTAGGAATCGTTGAATTTATCCCGGTGTCGCCTAGCGTCTTTCCCGCCGGGCCGACGATGTACATCGGGAAACAGTGGATTAAAAATGTACGCCTCATCGTTCGCCAGCGGTTCATCAGCACGTAGTCGACATGCAAATCATACATCAGCGCCGCCCGTGACAAGTCGTCTTCCTAATCTCACCGAGCATGAATAATAAATCTATCCCATATTTGAAGCGCAATAAGGGGCCTGAAGCTAGACGGAACCTCGAGCTCAGTAAAAATAAAAGCGTGCACATTTGTTTCCCTGTAGAGTGGTCCAAACTTGTATTGGACTGTTTAAGTCCGGTATTAAAGCGAGGAAGTAACCTACTCATTAAGAAAGAAAAAAAAATGAAATAAAAGATCCACAAAGATGATCGTTATAAGATAAGAACACTGGGAACTGAATTCTTATTCACGGACGGACGGACAAATAGAAAGTCTGTTTCAAAGGAAATTACTTCATTTATTAACAGACGAAATAATAAGAAATGAGAGGAACTTTCCTGAAGTAGAATATTTAACTGAATAATTATTCAACTTCACATAACAGTTGAAAATGTTACACCAATCTGGAAATAAATGAGAATATTTCATCTTTGTAATGAATTAGATTATAGATCACATGTATAACTGACAGTTACTCATGAATTCTCATACAGCTGTGAAAAATCAACCTATCGATATGTTACAAGTTACTGGGAAAAGTTATAGGGTAACAACTTTCAAGAACTCACATAATTCACTCTGAAAAGTACAGATCAGGTGCGCCATCTAGTGAGCATATGTATAAATATTGTATTTTATTTTAAATAATCCAAACAGTTTTGACTGGTTTATAACCTCCTTAGATGAATTTTTCTACAACGCTCTTTTACAGAACTCAGTTAATGTTTAGTATCATCGTGATAAAAGCGAAAATTAGTTGTTTAATATGTACATGTTAGAATAGGAGTGATTGAAAGTTTTTCTAACATCTAATATGGGATGATCACCAAAACTTATTGCATGTACAGAAGACTCCTTTTTTATCGATTTATTTAAAGGAAGAACAAAAACATTCAAGTAATGTGCCTTCGAAATAGGATGAGATAGTTACTTCCGCTGTTTTAACATTAGTTTCTGAACAGATCACACAGGAAACGTGTTAGTAATCCAAATGACAGACCGTCAGCCATCTAATTCATCTTTAACACTTTTTGTTTATCGCTTCTATAACAAAAACTCTATCAACTTTTCATCTTTTTTATAAATTAACTTTGGTTCCTTTACATACAACTCCAGTTATTATTTTATTCCTGGAGATCATCAATGATATTAAATGACTCAGTGTGAACGCAGAGTGCTTGGAAAGATGTGGAATTTCAAATTAGTCCTAACTACTGTTTACTGACATCTATTGGCTTTTAGTACAACTACATAAACGAAGGTTGTACGTATTATATTATTATTATTATTACGGTGCGCAAAGTGTTAAAGTTCAAGCAACTGTTAAAAGAGAACATCCTGAATTTTCATGCCAATCCAAGCACGAGTATTCTTTCTAAATTGTATACAAGACTGGATAAAATCCATAAAGAAGTTTTAGACACTTCTAATAATAGAACTTAACGAATCGCTGAATTTTTTTTTCCATAGGTACGCTTTGAGCTGGCTATTGGAGTTCAAGCCCGCCGTTTCATGTTGTGTTAACGTAAATGTAAAGTTAAAAAATACCACACATCACTGTATTATCTCATATTCATGTAATGTCTTTGCGTTATACAAGACCACACATCTCTATATCTTTACATATCCATATAAATTTCTTTATCTATATAAGACAACACATCACTATATCTTCTCGTATAAATATAATGTCTTTGAGCTATAAAAGATTACACGCATCACTATATCTTCCCGCATCCATGTAAAAACCTCAAGCTATATAAAATCAAATCACTGTAACCTCTTATATCAACATACACGCTCGAAGTTTGGCGCGTAAACTCTATTTCCTTTTATTCTAGTCGAAGAGGTAAAAATATTTCTGAAAAACGTGGTATCGTGTTTACCTTGAAAGTTAAGAAATGGTTAATATATTTTCCAATTTTACAAAATCCTCAAAACAACATGTGATTTTCTTTGTTAGAAGTAAAAGCCACGCCTCTCACAAATGTTTCTTCACATAAACTGAAGTTGTACTTGTTACTACTCGTCTCAGATATCTTAAACATTATTAAACTTTTGACACACTAATTTTATCACATCTATATTTTCGACAAATTAACAGATAAAGTATTTAAAGTAACATTTTGATTTAATGCATGATAAGGATATAAATAAGACAATATCCACACGGTTAATGTAAGTTGAAATTGTAATAAAACGCCATCTGTGGATATGATCCGCTATCAAATTTCACTTGCATTTTTTATCTGTAGTTCAAACACGGCGAATAACTCTTTTGTTTTGTGAACGATTAGAACAGTTTCTCTTAGATTTCTTTTATACGTGCTACCAGCAAACGATGTCTGATGGAAGCTTAGAAAGAGACTGGATTATCTAAATTATAAAATAAAATAAATACAAAAAAAGAAGATTACGATACCAAAAAACAACAAAACAACTTGTGTCCAATACCTTTAGAGATTTTCCTCAGAATAGAAAACCCAACACAAAGAATAAGGATAGGATTAATCAGGTGAAAGGTTACCGTCATATAACCAGGTGTAAGGTTACCGTGATATAAGGACGATACTCTCCTTATACGGTTAAACATCCTAATTATCAAAAGTCCTGATGCTGTCCCTTTCAGGTTGTTGAGTTTGAACGACAGAAAATAATCCTTCATTCTTCCTTCTTCAACGGGGGTTTTTATTAAGTACATAGAAAAGTCGTCTTCCACCCTACCTCCTCTGCCTTTAAATATTTCATTTAGAATGAGGAAAAATCTGGGGGAAGGGGATTGAAGCTTCGCTATGTATTTTTTTTTTCCTTCTTGGCCTATAATAAATAGTTATTGTGCAGAATTTTACATACAAAAAATATAGACTGTTAAAAGTCTAAAGGAAAACAATGGTCAACCTTAAATAATTATTAATGCTGTTATATCTGTAAAGTTGGTATTATGGATAAGCTCGTAAATTGGTGGTGGTGTTACTACGAATGGCCAATGTAAGATTTATATTATGAATTACTACGTAACTTTAATGTTTACGACAAACTAAACGTGTTAAGTTAAATTTAATTTAAATAAAAATGTCATAAAAATATACTAGTAGTTGATAAATGGTTCTTATTAATGCAGTAAGGCCTACAAGGGCTGAGCGTAGCTTATTTGGTGGTGTTGCCGGACTGTGAATCTGAAGATTAGTGGTTCGCAAACTTTTACTGAGAAACCCTTTTCATTAATCTGTGGTCGTGGATGTGTTATGAAAGTGACGGTCCCATCACAGTATTCGGTCAACAAACAAACTGATGCACAAATCGTCAAGAAGTTTATTGTTGAATATCGAGTAAGTGAATAATGGTGTGTGTGTGTTGTTTTTATTTCGACCGAATCACACTTGAGAAACGTCAGCAAACTTATAAAATTAGTCAATGTTACACATGTTTCTAAAAACAACAGACAACTATGTAGGATAGTCAATATCTCAATTGTATATTTAATAGTAATGAAGCCTTCTATAATTAAATTAATTATCCAACACGCACCTTAGTCCTTATTTAATTAAATGGTTAACACTTCGGTATATATTGAGTAATTGGTTAAGGGTTCTTGGCATGTTTCTATACTTGGTTAATAATTCTGTGCTTGTTTAGTAATTTGACATTAAATAGTCCTGTGCATTTTTATTAATTCGTTAATAGTTCTATGTGTATTTAACAGTTGGTTAATAGTCCTGTGTGTGTTTAAAGGTTGGTTAATAGTCCTGTACGTGTTTAATACTTGGTTAATAGTCTTTGTGTACTGTTCTCGTTTAGTAGTTGTCAAAAAGTGTTTAACAATATTGACCAAAAGGGAAAATTCACATGTAACAAAGTTGAAGATAATTGTCCAATAAAAAGAGTTCATAAATGATGCAAATAACAATATTTCATTTTCAATAACAATAATGATGCAAATAATAATATTTCATTTTCAATAACAATAATGATGCAAATAACAATATTTCATTTTCAATAATAACACAAATAACAATATTTCGATAATAATAAAACGGTTATCAAGTGGAAGGGACACGAAAGTTATTCCGTCTAAAATATAAGAATATGTCCTCCGAGTTCTCCGTGTAAATAACACCTGAGACTGTAACCTATTTGACTAGTACCACTAATTTTATTCGTATATTTATTCAATAGACTTGTATCAGTTAGGTGAATAAAGTGGTACATGCTATCTGCTTGTAAGCTGTCACGTTCTTCTCTCTCTAAGATGATATGATGACAACAATAAGGAGAATCGGATACTTTGGAGAAAGTAAAGTTACAATAGTCAAATTTAACGTATTGCAGGGATCGAGCTCTTAAATTTTGTGCTATAAACCGACCTTCCCGCTGCGCAACCGAAACGAGAGGGTTAACTATCATACACTATACTTATGCTATTAGGACACAAGGTACAACACCTGAACTTATTATATAAGTATTTTGTAACCTGTGTAACATTTCAGGTACACGCCACAGGATAATTTCTTAAGTGCTTCATAAGAAAGAAAAATAATCGATCGAAACAGTGTGCAAACTAGAATTATTTTATTTTGTACTTAATAAAAAACCCGACCACAGGAACATCGACGCAGTCTTCCAAAAATTCCACCAACACTATATACATTATGGATTATCTACTCTCTCTAAATAGGCTCACTTAGGCTTAGCGACACTGACTCAATAATTTTGTGCATTTTGATGAATGATATAAAGTAGAATCTTTACATTATTAGATAGTGCAGTTATTGCGGGTTTTACCTTGTAAGTAACATTATAACTAAAAATGCAGCTGTATATTTAATATAAAATAGGTTTCAAAATATAGACTTAAACATTTTGAGACAATGTACTACTCTAGGAAGTAGACACTTACATTGATAGATAATGCAGTACGGTACAAAGTAGACACCTACATTGTTAAATAATGTAGTATGGTACAAAGTAGACACCTACATTGTTAGATAATGTAGTACGGTACAAAATAGACACTTATATTGATATATAATGCAGTACGGTACAAAGTAGACACCTACATTGTAAAATAATGTAGTATGGTACAAAGTAGACACCTACATTGTTAGATAATGTAGTACGGTACAAAGTAGACACCTACATTGGTAGATAATGTAGTACGGTACAAAGTAGACACCTACATTGGTAGATAATGTAGTACGGTACAAAGTAGACACCTACATTGGTAGATAATGTAGTACGGTACAAAGTAGACACCTACATTGTTAGATAATGTAATATGCAATGAAGAAAACTCCTGCATCGTTAGGTTTCATAGTACGCTGCTGTTTTAAAGGTTCCTATTTACTGGATAGGTTGTTTGCACAGAGACTTAAAGAACATTTCAATATATCGTAATAGAAGTGACGTCAGAAGTTGGTTTTATAAATGGATTCTTATAACTGTATTATTATAAAAGTAGCATGCTTTGTTGACCCTTCAGAGGTTAACATAAAATAAAAACACACAATAGTTTCATGTTCACAACGCACCATGTCTTCGGAAATTATATACGTTTCTAAGGAGTACTTACAAATGGGATTTCCTACCGTTCCCACAAATACTCTGTTCTGTGAGCAAGAAGCGGAAAATTTGATACGACAGTCGCTTTATTTAACTCGGCACTCCCAGCATGCTTAGCTAATTGTTTCTAGTCTTTTAGTCTGATGTCCCCTGTCTTTTCTAGCATCGTATCCTGATAGCGTTCTCTTTTCAGACAACTCCATCAGCTTTAAAAACACGATATCGCTATATTTTTTTATGGGTTCGTCAAATAGATTACATGGATTATTTTTGTGACATGCGTAGTAATATTTCTAGTAATATGTACAGAAATATTGCTATTGTTGTTTTCTTTGTGTAAAGCTACACAATGGACATTCTACCGTCTACCTTAAGGAATCGAACCCCTAATTTTTGATATGCGAGTCCATAAACTTACCAAAGATGCATGAGGAGTCTATGTAAAGATGAGTGTGGGCTGGTCAGGTAGTTAGAGAGTTCGATTCGCATTCTACGGGTGGCGTATTCGAATCCCTTGCAACCAAACGTGTTCACCCTTCAGCCGTGGACGGGTTATAATGTGATGGATAATTGCACTATTATTTAGTAAAAGAATAGCCAAAAAGGTGACAGTGGGTGATCGTGACTAGCTGCCTTTCTTCTAATCTTTTATTGCTAAATTAGGGAAGGTTATCGCAGATAGTCCTCGTGCGCAAAATTCAAAACAAAACAAACTATATAAGGATAACTAATTTACAAACTATTTGTTAATTTGGGTGTGTGTCGTATAGGAAAACCGCATCTGGCTATCTGTAGTATCCATCGAGAGGAATCAAACCCCTAATTTTAGAGTTGTAAATCTTACAGACTTACAGCTGTCTTATTGGGGACTTGTTAACTTGGATTATGTAGAGTTGCATATTTAATGTCTAAGCCATGTATAAGTACCTGAACACTTTTTTTTTTCTTTCTAGGCTCCATTAAACATGTAATAATTACTTCATAAGTTGACCACGCGCAGTTTACACGTGTAGTCATTACATATGCGTCCGATTACCGATAAATTAGTAAAAAGCCATACATGACATCGCTACTTGGCTTTTGCTCATTATTTGAATCAGAATTGTCCTAGATAGGCAAAACTGTGCGCAAAAAACTGTGCGCAGTAAACGACTTACATCACATTACAAATTTACATCACACGTTTAATGTTCCACATTAAACGTGTGTCATTCCTAAGAATGTTCCTGTTTCACTATAGATTTCTTACGTTCAGTACGATGAAAGTGCCCTCTGTCTAATTCTCTGTTATCTGTCCGATTTTAGGTTCTGAAAAATATAAAAAAATTCAAATGTTTTTAATGTTATTTAATCAATAATGTATGTTCTATTAGTATTAATTACTTCCTGCCAACGATTCACAAGTTTCTGAATGCCACTTCTATAAAATTCTTGGGGTTTGGAGGAAAAGAATGTAGAGAGGGTAGTTTTGACATCTTCATGTGTTCGAAGCTCTTTTCCATCAAGATAGTTCTACAAACTTCGGAATAGATAAGAATCAGATGGGGCAACATCTGGAGAATAAGGAGGATGTGAAAGTTTTACCCAGTCTAGCTGTTCAATCTTTGCAGATGTGATCCTTGTTGGGTGGGGCCGTGCATTATCCTGGTGTAACACAACACCTTTATGACTAATCAAAGCAGGCCTCTTTTCTTTCAGTGCAACATTCAAGCGTTCTAGCTATTGACAATAGAAGTCTGATGGATCGTTACATTGAGTGGCAGAAACTCAAAGTGGATCACACCAACAATATCCCACTAAACCCTTAACAAGACTTTTCTAGGGTGGAGGTCCATTTTGGACTGTGCTTTAGCCAGTTTACCTGCACTGAACCATATACTAACATTTTTATAAAATATCCATTTTTAATCTTCAGTCACTAACCTGTCCATAAAAGGGTAGTTAAGTTCATGAGAGTGTAGAGAAGTGCAAATGTCCAATCATGCTCTAAGATTGGCTTCTGTGAAATCATGGTGGACCCATTTTCCAAGTTTTGACACCTTTACAAGCTGTTACAGATGACAGTGAACTGTTGAATCGGTTGAATTAAGCTTCTGTACTAGTTTTTCAACTGTTACAACACAATCTTCATCAAGCGCAGCCAGCAGCAAGTCATCATTAAACTCAACAGGACGACCTGAACGTGGTGCATCACTTAAGCTGTAGTTACCTGATCTGAACTTCTGAAACCATCTTTAATATTTTCTTTCATTGAAAGACTCCACACCATAAACACCTTGAATGTTTTGTGTAGTTTCTACTGCACTACTGATTTTTGTAAACTCATAAAACATTATATGCCTAATGTGCTTCTCAGACACATCCATCTTCATAATGGTTTATTTGACTAATGATCTAAAAAAGTGGAGTTGGGTTAAGTTCTTTTATTTGTCTGAACATTTTTATACATGTCCTACTACATATTTTAGTCTTTAAAACCTTCTACAAAGACAGAAATTATGATACACTTTGTGTATTAAATTTTTGGACATTACTTATGGGATGATGCATTAAGACTTTCAATACGTTAATTAAAGAGTAAAACAAATTACTGAGTAGAAAACAGTCGAGACATTTTCTGTTGCAGTTTGTGCTGGACTTTTGTTATTATAATTGAATTTCCAAGTTGACGAAAAATCACATATATTCAAACAAGAATCAGACTCATTTAGCTATTTCAACGAAACCTACAGTGTGCCAGCTTTTACCACCAGCCCTTTCTGTAATAAAAAGAAGTAGAGAAGCCTTTGTTTACATTAGTACGTTACCTTTTAATGTCTTATGAAATATTATGTTAAAAGTATAAAACCCAAACCATGAAATGTGTGAACACGCGGGGTTCTGACAGGAAACGTTGTTTTAGTTTGAATTAACGTGAGTAACGTAGTGCTATCAATAAAGTACTGAACGTGTTGTGTGTGTTTTACTGACGTTTATTATAAGCACCCTGGACGTGTTATATCAAAATCATATTAGGGAGCCATAACAAATGTAATGTTTTTTGAGATCTAGAACTAATTAATCATATAATTCTAATACTACGGTTTAATGTTTATGATTCAAACAAGACTTCACAATCTTGGAAAATATTTATCAAGTACAGCTCTAGGCATGAAAAGTCAAAAGATATTTATCTCTTAGCAACCTACCAAACTCGTCCAACTTGAGCCATAACCGTTTACTAGCCTGTACACGGTTACCTAGAAACGAAAACATCGGAGAAGACAAGATCACGAGATGTGTTCCTTTAGTATTATCTTTATTAGTATCTACAATTCCCCAGATTTCCAGCAGAGGGCAGCTTAGCACGTGCGAGGAAAGTGACGGCACGAGGATCTCATACGCAGTTCACAGGTTAAAACAACGATAGGTGACGAGCTTGACTTTTTTTAAGAGGCCTATTTTTCACGTGTTTGTTGTTCTTTTTATGGCTACTATCTTCTGAAATACTTAGCTGTAAAGTGACCATACTGACTTGAGAAACGACTGCCACAGTAATCTGATAAAGAAAAAGGGCGAAAACACGATAGCACACACACAAGTGAATGGGTGTCTCGCCTCCCACTGATCATAAATGGAGTAAAAGTCTATATATATCTGAGCTTGCGTTTCAGAGACGTTTGTTTAGTTAGCCATAAAATAAATCATCTCCAGATCTCTTGAAACTGGACGTCTGTCAAGAAGCTTTTCGACAACTTATATAAAATTAAAACCACGGATAATACGAACACGAACGATGCTTGTGCAATAGAGAATGGTGAATATTTGAAGCACGAATTATTTGGGTATAAATCTTCAAAGCATCTGTTTGAATGTCTTATATTATTTTAATTCGATAATCGTATCTCTGTCGTCTAAACGAATACAACTTGTTGTTACTATTTAACTTAATTTATAAAACTTCTAATTCAAGAAAGCATGCTTTCCTCGCGCCTATAATAAAATCACGTGACACGGTCTATGTTTCATGAGAATATATGTGAGGTATAAAGTGCGTGGAAATCATTTGTTTGTGTTGTATTTGTTTTCTTACAGCAAAGTCACATTGGGCTATCTGCTGTTCTACTGAGAGGAATCGAACCTCTGATTTTAGAGATGTAAATCCGTTGACTTTCCGCTGGCCCAGCGGGAAACCGTTTGTTTGAAGTTAAGCACAATGCTACACAATAGGATATTTGTGCTCTGCCCACCAATGGTACCAATACCTGGTTCCTAGCGTTGTAAGTCTGTAGACGTACTGCTTGCTGTGTCACTGAGGAGGGCTGCATGGAAATACATTAATCTTTCAGCAGATATCTAAACACACACACATATATATATATAATTACTTATAAGAACAGTTACACGTTCCAGCTCTTGTCTGAATATTGAACAACACACTAGTCCAGAGAAACTCTAACTTTTAATCGACAACACCTGCAGTGACACGTGTTCGAGAAATAAAGTCCCACAGGGCAGACGGTGTACGATAGTTTATAATTTTTTTCTTCATCAACTGAGCCATTGTGTTTCAAACTCGTTCTCTCAAAAGTGATCTTCTTTTCAGTCGTAGCCACAGAACCCTTAGGCTTGCCACCCCCACCCCTCACAGCCTTACCCTCAAAACCTCTCCACGAAGTTTGCCTGTAACTGAAAGGCCTTTGTTGGAATGATCGGTTCCGTGGACTAGTAACCCCACCCATGTCACTGCAAACTTCTCCATTAATCTTTTAATTAATAATTCTCATATTTCTGGCTGTTATATTAGAAAACTCTGGACGAATGGCTTTCTAGTGAGACCACGAGCTTTGGAACGCGGGGAAGCATGTATGCCCGGGAACACAAGCTATTCGCTTGGTACTATATCACCCTGAGATTATAGTACGATTTAAAATTCCTCTTGTATTAACCACACAATAGATGACTTACTGTGTTTAACATACGAGCTACGGGGGCTCAGTCTGGTTATTAAACTTCACGTAACGAGTTCTCAAATAAAGGCCGTTATTTAATGTTCAACTATGTACAGAGAGATGACTTTATTTTTAAGAAGAAACTCGCGTTTAAATGTTCTTTTATGTAAAGACAGAGATTATTTTATTTTCAAGATGTGTTTTGAATTTCGCGCAAAGCTACACGAGGGTTATCTGCGCTAGCCGTCCCTAATTTAGCAGTGTAAGACTAGAGGGAAAGCAGCTAGTCATCACCACCCACCGCCAACTCTTGGGCTACTCTTTTACCAACGAATAGTAGGATTGAATGTCACATTATAACGCCCCCACGGCTGAAAGGGCGAGTATGTTTGGTGTGACGGGGATTCGAACCCACGACCCTCGTATTATGAGTCGAGTGCCTTAATCACTTGGTCATGCCGGGCCTTTCCAAGAAAAATTCGCAATGAAATGTACTGTTATGTACAGACGGAGATGATTTTATTTTCAAGAAGAAACTGGTATTAAAATGTTCGAAAGAAGACTTCGGTAGAATTTTGAAATTGTTCTATTTTTTTATTCTTGTATAAAAACAAAAACAAAAGTTCCATATTGGTTTGTTTTTAATTTAGGCTTCTCAAGCAATTACCGTTTTGCAAGAAAAGATCAAATGGTTTTAATTGCGAAGCATTTATTAACAGAACCTTCTAATTTAATACTGAGTTCTTACTGCTGTTCCTATCGTTGTTTTTGCTGTTATTGTTATTGTTGTCCTTACTGGTGCTGTTATTGTTGTTGTTGTCCTTACTGGTGCTGTTATTGTTGTTGTTGTCCTTACTGGTGCTGTTATTGTTGTTGTTGTCCTTACTGGTGCTGTTATTGTTGTTGTTGTCCTTACTGGTGCTGCTATTGTTATTGTTATCCTTACTGGTGCTGTTATTGTTATCCTTACTGGTGCTGTTATTGTTGTCCTTACTGGTGCTGTTATTGTTGTTGTTACCGTTGTAGTTTTCACAGTGCAAAACTACTAAATGAGCCATTTGTACTCTGTCCACATCGGAAATCAAAACCCATATTTTATCACTGTAAACGTACCGCTAACCCACTAAAAAACCAATAGAACAAGTCATGGCAATAAGCCTGTCAAAAACTAAAACCCTCAAGTCTTGTACCTTAGAACACTGTAGTTAAAAAAAGCTGAGTGTGTCTCATCGCATCTTTAAGTAGGATTTTTCACAATCGAATAGTGATACACAACTGTACAATTGACTTCTGCAATAACGAAATTCAGACCGAAATTAGTTTATTTGCCATGCAAAAATGATTTTTTATCGTTAGATTTCGAGCATATTTAGTATGTATAGTTGTCACAAGATGGCAACACAATACAGAAGGCAACAAATTGTATGAAATTAACTCTTGTCATTTTGGGTGCATAACGCATAGTTTAAACAAGGCATCTTTGACTTTCGTAAAAACCACGAAATTGAACAAAGCGATTTTTTACTATCATTTGTCAAACTGAATAGCTGTAGCCATAATACAGTAATTTAAATAACAATGTAAATAACCAATTGTAACTTATTACTTAACTCACAATAACTAGGGCATAGAAAGCGGTAAGGCCAGTCAGACCATGTTCTGATCAGTTTTTCATGACATGTTTAGTTATAAATTATGTATTAAAACTTGCTCTTTTAATTCATTTCATTACGTTTTGTGTAAGCAGTACTTGTAGTTAAAATGGTTCAAGGTTCAATCTTATATCATTACATTTTCAAAACTTGGGAAATAATGTTCTACTCGCATAGACATCCATAAAACTGTATTTTATTGTTATTATCGTTTCACGTAATTAAAATATTATATTAATCTTATATTCTCTAATGTGTCAGGTCAACTTTATATTCTATCCTCTGATGACGGTCTAATGAACAAGTGGAAACTTTGACGACTATATTTATATATACATGTGTATTTATCAGTTAGAAGTACAAGTTAGAAATAGCTACGTACGATGTTTCTCTTATGATTACAACAATATGATATTATTAGGAAAACTTTAATTAGTAAACATAAATCACGTAATATTCAGTTAATTATTCAATATACTATATTACTATTCCGGAAAAAGGGGAATATTGAATGCCATGTCGTACTGACCATCAGGAATAAAGAAAAATTCAAATAAATTGAAAAACTTACCTAAAGATCCTAAATATTTTTGTAGTTTTTCATTCATAAATATTTTATTGACTTGTTGAGGAGTGTTTGAAATTACGTGATAGGCACATGGTTAAATGACTTAAACCTTCTTGAAAGTTAAGTCCATCTTAACAGCATATAAATGCAAGTTATTAGAATACATGATAAATGATTTGAGTATGTATTACTGAGAAGTGCCGTATATACGAAAATAATTAGTACGTAAATGAAGTTTTTATTTTAGCGACTATTGTAAACTTACTTCTATCAGTGAGCGTTAGATAACCTAATCGAAAAGGTTTTAGTTAGAGAAATAAAACCTTTTTTGTCGTTGTTGTTTAATTTACCATTAATAGGCCTGTACTTTAAAATACTTTGTTTAAAAAACAGTTTAAAACAACACGCCTAAAAATAAAAAACTGTTGCAACAATACTTTACAATTTAAAAAAAAGTTTAAAACAACCTACCTAAAAAAAAAAAAAACTGTTACAACAATACTTTACAATTTATAAAAAAAACAGTTTAAAACAACCTACCTAAAAAAAAAAAACTGTTACAACAATACTTTACAATTTAAAAAAAAAACAGTTTAAAACAACCTACCTAAAAAAAAAACTGTTACAACAATACTTTACAGTTTAATTACTTAATATTCTGTATGCCTAGTCTAGTATTTCTTTTCTCACAGCATTTGTTACAAATAACAATACTATATCAATAATTCCATCATACGTTTCTTCAACGCAGCTGTATAACTACACAAATACATTATAAACAAAATAAAAACATTAAAACTTTCTGGAGCCAGGAACTCAAGCACTCACGCGCCCATAATGAGAAACATGTTTTCTCAAATAATAAAAGCACCTATATGCACCTAGCGTTACTCACTGATTTTTAAGAATGCACTGACTTGTTGTTATGTTGTGTCACTACGTAACTGGCTATTAACTATTACAGAAATGTGATGGTGAGATTGAATTACGTGACTTGTATGTATGTATTCATGTATTATAATATAGGGAACTTTCAAATGCTGCGAAGCCTCGGTTTAGATACACTAGTCTTGTCAATAAAACATCAAACACTGATTATCACGTTGTGCTGCGTTAAGACTAGAATAGCATTTTGAAATGTTTAACGTATTTAAAACCTAATTTGAAGTTCACTAGTAAAACTATAATATTTTAATTTGTTACTTTCTTGTCTACACACCAGGAAATACTGATGGAACGTTATAGATTATCAACAAATGCATTTTGAATCTGATATTAATCAATTGGTTTTGTTTATTTCTTACATGCTTGAATATTTCCCACATATCACCCCCGGGCTCGGCATGCCCAGGTGAGTTAAGGCGTTCTACTTGTAATCCGAGGGTTGCGGGTTCGAATCTCGGTCGCACCAAACATGCTCGCCCTTTCAGTTAAGGGGGCATTATAATGTGACTGTAAAACCCATTATTCGTTGGTAAAAGAGTATCCCAAGAGTCGGCGGTGGGTGGTGATGACTAGCTGCCTTCCCTTTAGCCTTATATTGCAAAATTATGGAGGGCTGGCGCAGATAGCCCTCGTGTAGCTTTGCGCGAAATTAAAACAAACAAAAAAACAATTTTTTTTTCAGTTTTATCATAAATTTATAGGACAACGCGGAGGAGCAGCTCACAACACAAAACCGCATAATTAAGTTTCAAGCAAATCAAACATACGCTAAAATCAGAATACTTTTGATCTTTGATATTCCATATGATAAAAAACAACAACAAAAAGTTCAGGTCGTACGACACTGAGGCCATATGAAAGAATAATAAGCAATTTTAAGATGCCTTTTTTTTTTTAATCTATCTGACCGGCATAGCCAAACATGTTAAGGCGTTCGACTCGTGATCCAAACATGCTCGCCTTTCAGCCGTGGGGACGTTATAATGTGACGGTCAATCCCACTATTCGTTGGTAAAAGAGTAGCCCAAGAGTTGGGGTGAATGGTGATGACTAGCTGCCTTCCCTCTAGTCTTACACTGCTAAATTAGGAACGGTTAGTGCAGATAGTCCTCATGCAGCTTTACGCAAAATTCAAAACAAACAAACAAATTTAATCTCTACCTATACGCCTTCGAACTTGATGTTTTATTATTGAGGCTCTGTTTAGCTTACGTTACATTTTAGAGAATAAATAAATGGTATTTTATCATCAGATAAAATTACAGTTATTCTTTGTTAAACATTTTATACCCCACTTTCTGAACACTATTCTATAATATTGATGGAACAACCATTGTTATATAAAGTGCAGCCTGCTATGACAACAAAGAATGGTAACACGCAATAACAACACTAAATTTAGTAGCATAGTACAGTAGTGTCATCTACTATCCGTACGAGAAAAGACAAGCGTCAAATTTGTACTTGGTAAGTGCTGCCATCTATTCAAGCTATCTCAATTCAAAGATAAATATGCATATGTAAAAACATAATAAACATTAACGTTTATCGTGTCGTTTTCAATGCGCAATGAACACTGGTCTAACGGTTATGAAATAGAGAAATAATTAATAATAATATGCTCTCATTCCGACTTATGTTCCACTCATCATTCTTAATGATGTTAGTGTATATTCGAATAAATTTAGAATATCAGCAACCCTTACTTTTATCACACTTATTGAAAACAATTATAGGTTAAATACATATATTATATTCTATCAACAGACTAATAGAACTTGATAGGAAAACTATATATTGTACTAGAATAAAAAACCCTTATTAACTGACTTAATATTATTTTATACAATAAACATTATAATATACAATATATGTTATTTTATACTAGTTGAAATGTCTGTTGTTTTGATAGAAGTTATCTAAATTTATGATTAATGAAAAGTTATCTTGGGACATGAAAAGTTTCTTCTCTTATATGAAATTAAAAAATGCCCATAATAACTGGAAAACGCAAAGTGCCAAATTAAAAGTTTCTATTTATCCCTTCATGGACTTGGCGAATGTCCATACAAACTTGTTGAGAATACACCCACACGTTGCGAAGTAGTTACAAGGATATACAAGAGACACTACTGTTATATTCATTGAGATGTTAGCTTAAGAAAAACGAGATATTATAACTTCTATTCGTGAATGTAGATGGCGCAACAATCATTGAACTTCTTTCTCTTCCCCCTTTTTTACGCTGTATTAATTATATGTCTTTAAAATGTTATAACTGTTCTGAATAAATGCTGCTTTTATTATCACTTGGAATTTTTTTATATTTCAAATATTATAATATAAAAATAGTTTGCAACTAAGTTTTTAAAGCGTAGTTTTGAAACTTAAAACGAGTTTTGTGTGTTTGTTTTGTGGTTAAACACAAAGATAGACAACTTAGTAATGCTGTGCCCACTTTAGGCATTAAACCTCGAATTTTAGCATTATAGAATCTATAATTAGATAAATCTAGAATTATCGCCGAATTGCATGGAGCAAATGAAGACAATGAAATGTCTAACACAAAAATGTCGAGATATGATGATTTTAGGTTAATATAGTGATACTTAATATGGATTTGATGTTATGTATTGGTACTTAAAGTAAATTTTATATTAATGTACTGGTAGTTAGTATGGATTGAGCCAACAAGTAACCTTTATTTTACAAATTCATCATATAATTTAGTACAAACTATGGAAAATATCAGAATTACTTTGATGATGACATTTATATATATTCTTGAATTGGTTTTGAACAGACAGCTGTAAAAAATGGTGTCTGTGAATTGAGTGGAACAACATCTTTGGTATCCCTTCAGGTCACAACATTTATTTCGTTAGCTTTACGTGGATGGCGGGGCGACGGGCATGTGCATCACTCGTCGATACTAAGGCAGTAAGTAGTTAAAGAGGAGAAAAATGAGTGCCAGACTCACACAAAAAATAAAAAGTGGGAGTTTTTGAAATCCCTCTGCAGTATGCTTTAAAGTTTTTCAAACTTTCACAGTGATCAGATGTTGAGAAATTGGAAAACCTTCGTTATGGACTAACACACAAGCGCAAGCTGCTTTACACTATAAATGAAATATACCTACTTAGTCCGCACATACAGGGACTTTTTATGTAGTGCATATTTTATTATGTGTAGTAGTTAAACAAGATTATTTTAATGAAAAAACACAGACATCGAAAATCACATGTATGTCGGAAGGCCAGAGATGTTTGAAGCGAAAACCAACCAGTTAAACCTGCAGTAGAAACTGTAGAAACGTTTCATAGTTATAATGATGGCTGCTTGTGTCTATAATGATACAGTTGGAGAAGAAAGGATAAGGTAAGATAAAAATCAGTAATATTAATATAGGCCCGGCATGGCCAAGGCGTTTGACTCGTAATTCAAGGGTTTCGGATTCGAATTCCCCATCGCACCAAACACTAATTTCGCAGCGTAAGACTAGAGAGAAGGCAGCGCCAACTTTTAGGCTACGCTTTTACCAACGAATAGGGGATTGACTGTAACTTTATAACGCCCTCACAGCTGAAAAAGCGAGCATGTTTGGTGGGACAGGAATTCGAACCCGTGACCCTCAGATTACGAGTCAAGTGTCTTAACCAGCTGACTATGCCGAGCCTCGATTAAACTGTAGACATTTATTAAAAATATATTTAAGAGTGACAGTCAGGTCTAAATATTCGATTAAAACAACACAATAGTTAGCGGTGAAAGGTAATGACTAACTATATTTTCTTCAGTCTATCATCTCAAAATTAGGGACAGCTACAGCAGATATTTTTTATGTTAATTTGCTCGAAATTTCGAAACAAAACAAACCAAGGTATTCTTTTGGGCTTTAAACATTTTATTAAATATGTATTTGAATCGTTTTTTTTATTTTTTGTTTTCTTTTCTTCGTCGAACTTCACCACATAATAGGTGACATCCACAAAGTTCTCAGGTACCGTTTTATTTAATACGTAATACAAATGCTATAAAACTGTTAAATTTTCACTTTTTGATGTGATTAGGCTTAGCTGTGTTTTTCTTAAATATGTCACATTTACATGGTGTACAATGCAATCTAAATGTCTTGGACACTATAAACTGTTTAATATTTTTTCAAAGAAATTCAAACATATTTATGTATGTGTAAATCAGGATGTCTTGAAACCTATTGTAGTTCCTTTGTGAGCTGTACCAACAACTACTAAAGTGTAAAGTGTTATTTATACAGATGGCGCTAAAGGACAGTGATTTGACTTTACTTACAACTATGATAATAATGTAAAAATGTAAAAGCGGAACTTATGGTAGCAATATACACACACATATATACATGAGTGGATAAATGTATTGGCCAGAAGTGAATTATTGGTTAATGCTGGACTGTGGATCCAAGGGTCCATGATTTTAATCCTGTTGCCATTACAAATGTCGTTCTGTACTTCGGAGCCTTGATTGTATCAGAACTGTAATAATCATTTTTCAATTAAAGTAACCGAAGAGTTGGTGGTGAATGTTGACTAGGTGCCTTCCTCCTAGTCCAATAGTTTGAAAGAAAGAACTGCTTAGCCCTAGTACAGTTTTGCGTAAATCTAGTATTAATTCACGTTGTGTGTTTGTGATTTTTTTTTGTTCGTGAACTCCTCCAACAGTTTTGGATTTAGCAGAAACAAACTTGGAAAGTTGATTCAACACGATCCTGGAACATCTTTATCTAGTTATCATAGCCTCTACCCTTGATCTGCTTGAGGTATCAAGAAGCTAAAACGTATACAGTAGGTCACCCAAATATCGCAGGTATCTAAGGGTGTCTCAATGGGGTTTTTATGTGGGTACAGATCTCCTTCAGAGAGGTAACTTGGAATAATGAAGGAGGTTACATGAATCGTGAGGAAGCCTCTGAACTCCTAGTGGAGTGAGGGTACTGTCTTCTAGTATTAAAAAACAATCAATTAATTTGTGTAAGTGTATGTATTTAAAAGAAAATACGGTATTTTAGAAGTTAAAACCTACTGATACAGATAGAAATCAAGACCTTTTGAAATCTATTACAGTTCATTTTCAAAACTCAAAATTTTCCTTTCAACCGTGTGAACCACCACATAGAAACACCAGTTTTTCTTCTAAAATCGTCGAGTCGTTAAAATGGAACATCGGATATTCTTAACATTTCTTTTTCTAATTTTTGAAATAAAATTTCAAATATACAAAAATATATAACAAAAAGAAATTAAATGTTACTTAAAATTTATTATTATATTTAAAACGTTGTTCAACAATTGACGCAAAATAAATTTGAGACCCTCGTCAAAAATGTTTACTTTTTTCTTAGTTTCTATTGGTAAATGTTTAAAAAACAAACACAATGTGTAAACATTCGTAAAAATAGCGAAATTTAATACCTCTCTATAAGTAATATGTGAACTGACTTAATTATATGAAAATACGTACGTTAAGTGGTTTTTAGCTATGATTGGCCAAACTTACTAGTCAGTATATTGGGTTGCTGATCGAAGGGTCTGAAGTTTGAGATGCGATGCCACTGAACATATTCCGCACATTTAGCTATATACACGTAATCAAAGTGACGGTAAGTAAATCACGTTATTCAATTCCAAAAATTGTATCAAGTCAATATGACGGCAGATACTGTTGATTTTCTGCCTTCCTTCTTGTAAGTAATTCAAAATTATGGATGGCTACACTGAAATATGAACGGTATCTGACGTAGCCGCTTAACTCACGTTCATATAAGATGTCATTCAGGTTTAAATTACTATTTCCATTAAAATGATAAAGGTTAAAACGATAAAACATACGTAGTATTTTCTTCTTGGATGAAGTTTTCTAGTTTATTTATACAGGGTGTCCCAAAACATGTATACACACTTTGAATGATTATAACTTACTCAAACTTTCTTTTTTTACACGTACAACTGATTTGAAGTAAGGGCAGAAGCAAGAGTAAACTTTGAGAAAAGAACATTTATCTTAAAGTGCTACTGGAAGTGTGAGTACATAGCTGAAGCATAAAGAAGGGAGTTTCAAACAGATCCACCAATGTGACTCACCATTACTCACATCAGGGTAAGTTTGAAACAAATAGAACTGTTCAAGACGTCCATAAAGGTCGTTCTTGAAGACCGCGGTCGTCCACCAGTCCCACACGAGAAGCAGAGCTGTTGGAAAGTCTCCACTAATCTCCAAGAAAATCTGTTCGGCAAACATCCCGTGAGACAGGAATCCCAAAATTGAGCGTCCATCGCATGTTGAAACGCGTTCATTTGAAAAGTTTTATTCCGGCATTAGTCCACGCCCTCAATGAAGATGATCCTGACCGGAGAGTTGAATTTTGTGAGTGACACCCGGCAAAATCTGCAGAGGATGCACAGTTTCCAAACAAGATTGTCTGGAGTGATGAGGCCACATTTAGGTTAACTGGCTCAGTTACTCTCTACTATTGCACCTACTTTGCACTTCAGAACCCACATGTTACGGTTGAACACCACGTAAACTTATCAGCCACTGGTCTCTTTTATCTGAACTTGCTACAAGAATCTGTAGTGCCACACATTAGAGAACAATTTGGAGATGAGGTGTTTTATTTCCAGCAAGATGGAGTACCTCCCCACTAACATTGTGATGTGAGGGCCTATGTTGACGAAAATTTGACGAACAGATGATTGGGCGAAGAGATAACATGAATTTCCCCCACGTTCACCAGACCTCACACCTCTGGACTTTTTTCTGGGGATATGTCAAAGATAAGGTTTATAGTACGAAACCTGCAATAAATGAGCAACAATTGAAAGAGAATGTACCCAAATACCAAATGAAATGATCCGTGAAGTTTGCAATTTCATGTTCTTGTCATCAGCAGTCTGGATCTGAACGGTCATCAGTTCGAACACCTGCGATAACTCAAAAGATTCTACACTTGTCTTCTTAAACTTGGATTATAAAACCTACATATATCTTAATAAACATTAAATTTATAATCATTCAAAGTGTGTATACATTTTTTTGGGACATCCTGTATATATATATAGACATGCAACTTCAAGACGGAACAAAGGCTGACAAAATCTTATCTTCTGAAGTTTAGAGGAAACACATTACGTTTCTTCAAAAACATAGGTATTTATTGTTGAACACAGTTTAAATTATAACATCAGAAAGTTAAGGAAACCATTATTTTATACTCTGGTTTTAATTGTGTTTACCCAGCAAAAAGAGCTGGGACCCACATGGCTTAGTGTGTTAAGGCGTTCGACGCGTAATTCGAGGGTCGCGGGTTCGAATCCTGGTCGCACTAAACATGCTTGCCATTTCAGCCATGGGGGCGCTATAATGTGACGATTAATCCCACTATTCATTGGTAAAAAAAGTAGCCCAAGAGTCGGCGGTGGATGGTGATGACTAGCTACGTTCCCTCTAGTCTTACACCGCTAAATTAGGGACGGCCTAATTTAGGCAGATAGCCCTCGAGTAGCTTTGCGCGAAATTCAAACAAACCAAAAAGAGCTGAAAGGTAAACAAAAGTTAACAGTTAAACAAAAGTAACAAATTTAGTTTTGTTTGTTGCTTTTTTCAGGTATTTTGCTCAAAAACTACACGAAGGACAGTTCTCGTAGCATTGGTAGGCTAGAAGAAATGTAATGAATCGTCAGGACTGACCGTTAATCTTTGGGCTACTATTGTCTGAACGAATAATTAAACTTGACCATCACATTTATAACTTACCCACAATCCAGAGCTTTTATAGTCTGAATATGTCAACGACTACACATCAAACTGGTTTTGAAATCAGTAATAAGATCACTTGTATCACCACATTTTTTATCAAGCACCAACGTAATACACAAAAGTAGCATTCACAGGGGGTAGGCCCCCACAACACAAAGGTGAGTTTTAAAACACTGTAGGGACCACAAGCTGAATGAAATAGCCTTCAATTACACTTTATTCAACGTTGTCACGTGGTACATTAATCAGTTAATGTACCACGTGACAACGATACCACCCGTCAGCTAAAGATTAATCGTAAAAAGAAAATGGTGCGATTTCGGATAATACAAGCTGTTATACTTGACGTATTATTTAACTTTTTATTATTTGTTTTATCATAATAGTGCCTCTTTGGAATGATTAGTGGACATTTTGTAATTACTAAACACGTGTAATAATATTCTCCAGGTGCTTTTTTTTTTCTAAATATTTCATGTTCCAAAATGGCGCTGCTGTAAATACTGTATAAATTAATAGATTCGTCGGTTAATCAACATTGTGAATACATTCACGGCGTGTCACATTGATTCAGCTCGTTAAATAAAGTATAATTGGAGGCTATTTCATTCAGCTTGTGGTCACTACAGTGTTTTAAAACTCACCTTTGTGTTGTGGGGGGGGGCTACCCCCTGTGAATGCTACTTTTGTGTATTACGTTGGTGCTTGATAAAAAATGTGGTGATACAAGTGATCTTATTACTGATTTCAAAACCAGTTTGATGTGTAGTCGTTGACATATTCAAACTATAAAAGCTCTGGATTGTGGTAAGTTATAAATGTGATAGTCAAGTTTAATTATTAGTTCAGACAATAGTAGCCAAAAGATTAACGGTAATAATATTATTTATTTAAAATAACAACAAAACGTATTTATCAGTTCGTTAATACTGAAAGCGTATTATAATAATAAAGAAAAATATTACTAAGGTTATTTTGTTTGGGTTATTCATCCACAATAACCAAGTTGTGGCGAAGAGCGATGTTTTCTGAGTGTACTTTCTATATTGAATAAAATACGTGCATAGCGACTAAATGTTGCTTACCTTTAATGTCCTTGTAGCATGAGATAGCGACAATATGGGTTTCCTTCCTCGTCGGACCTAGCGTTGCAGCCTCTTTCAATCAGTACCACAAGGCGTCTGGTCCTCTCACCAACGCTTTCCGCAACTGCTTTCTACTAAATTACATGCACAGACTCTTTTGTATACTCAAGGCCTTTAACTGCGTGATTATTGGTTGCAGCAGAAAAAGCCGACGTCAGCGAGCTTTTATGGGAGTCCACAATAGGCCAGAGCAATAACTCACTAGTTCATTCATCATTGAAGCTACCGGAATGGGCCCATAGCTTCAGATCCCCTATACACCGGGCGCACGAGCTTCTGCCTTTTCTCTCCGTCTTATCAGTTGCCGCGAGAGCACGCGCCTATTTGGACCGACCTGCCGTGAATAGAGAAAAACGATAGAGAGACAGCAATGTCATAACTGCGAAAGCAGGAGTATATGGGGTCTACTTCAGCTCACAGACACAAAGGCTTAAATAAATGGATAGGAAATATCTCATAACAGTAGATCAGGAACAATGGACTGCAACTTGAAGATGGCCCACGAGACGGGCTTATAATACAGCGTAATGTATAGTCTTCTATTCACTTCGGATTCGCTGTTCTGTGAAAACGATGAATACACTCACGCACATACACACATCCATACAGATAAATTGATTACACGTTCACACACATACATATATCTATATAGAGAGGGTAAGACACACACAAACGCGCATAGTCGACTTCAAAGTAGGTCTAAATATTTCGACTATTTTACTGACAGTTTTACAACACAACCTGAATTACGTAATAAAACATAAACATGTCATTTTCTCATTAATTTTTATCTTAATACGCCATCTATTTTAATTCACATAAGGAAAGCACAGTCGTGTTGTAAAACGTCGACATGTTTACTTCTGATAAGTTTTTATCTTAACTTCAGATCTACTTCAGATCATATAAGGAAGTCAAAGTCAGCCTCTAAGACGTTCTCATGTTTCTTCCTGGTAAAGAACCCTACTAGCACAGCGGTATGTCTGCTGACTTATACTGCTAAAACAACCCAGATAGTCCTCCATCTTTGTGCTTATTAATAAACAGCAACAAACACCCTTATTGTAAACTTTTATTTTAATAGGATATATACTTTAGATCACATAGGAAAACAGAGTTAAGTGGTAAAACGTTGATATGTTTACTTCTGGTAAAGTTTTACCTTACCACGCCATGTAGTGTAGATCACGAAAGGAAAACAGAGCCAGGTGATAAAAGGGCAACACATTACCTTCTGATTAATTTATATCTTAAAAAGCTACCCCATGGGCAGGTGATTAAGGCACTCGACTCGTAATCCTAGGGGCGCGGGTTCGAATCCCCGTCATACCAAACATGCGCGCCCTTTCAGCCGTGAGGGCGTTATAATGTTACGGTAAATCACACCATTCGTTGGTGAAAAGTAGCCCAACAGTTGGCGGTGGGTGATGATGACTAGTTGCATTCCCCCTAGTCTCACACTGCTAAAAAAAGATGGTTAGCGCAGGTAGCTCTCGTGTAGGTTTGCGCGAAATTCAAACCATGCAAGCTATTCACTTTATGTCACTTTTTTAGGGTATTTAATTTCGTCTTTAAAAGTAATGACGAGGTAAATTTGTTTGATATACTTTGATAAATATTCTCTCCAAAATAGATAGATGTAAAGCTTTTTGGACAAACACCTGGAGATGATATCCAGCTCCGAAGCAGTCAGCAAATTGATGATGTGCCAAAGGCATGAAATCCATACCTCAAGAACTTCTATCTCAAACCGCCTTATTCCCTCCGGCCTCTTCTTTGTCTCTACAATAGGCCTGGCGATAGGATGAGATCAGACATAAAACACTAACGGCATTCGTTTGCTCGTTATCTTGCGGCTATGTAAGGCAGCTAGAAGTTTACAAAGCGTCCATAATCATCCGCTGTCATTTTTCTTCGTAAATCGCTTTTGTGACGCACACAGGGAAGAAAAGGACCGGTTTATTGTTCACGAGAAAATCGATGACCACACTGCGAGACTTCTTCCGTCCATTCTCAGTGAGCAAGTGAACGTCGGTGATGTGTACCTGTCATCCAAATCTCTGGTTTTACCAGTAAAATATTGGTAAATATTATCTATTCTCTTCATTTGCCTAAAATGTACGTTAGGATTAGTAAACAATTCTTCGTACGTGATTTAATGATAATTCACACACGCTGCATTAAATGCGGAAAGAATCAGGTCAAGTGCTGAAGAAAATGAACTGAAACTGACAAGGGACGAGTACAATAAAATATTTCAAGTTGCACCTTAGCAATGAAAAAATTATTCCTTATATCATTTCAATGTAAATTTTCGATAAATGCAGAGTAAAACACTTTAATATTACAAGATGTTCGTCAACAGTAACCTGCTTTAAAATATTTTAATATCACAAGATGTTCGTCAAGAATAACCTATTTTAATACATTTTAATGTTACAAGATGTTCGTCAACAGTAACATGCTTTGAAATATTTTAATATTACAAGATATTAGCCAACAGTAACGTGTTTTAATATATTTTAATATTACAAAATATTCGCAAACAGTAACCTAGTACATTTCAATGTTACAAGATGTTCGCCAACAGTAACCTAATACATTTTAATATTACAAGATGTTCGTCAACAATAACCTACTTTAATACATTTTAATATTACAAGATGTTCGTCAATAGTAACCTGCTTTAAAATGTTTTAATATCACAAGATGTTCACCAACAGTAACGTGTTTTAATACATTTTAATATTAGAAGATGTTCACCAACACTAACCTGCTTTAATACATTTTAGTATTACAAGGTGTTCGCCAACAGTAACCTGCTTTAATACGTTGTAGTATTACAAGGTGTTCGCCAACAGTAACGTGAGTTTTAAAACATTTTAATATTACAACATGTTCGCCAACAATAACCTGCTTTAATACATTAAAGTATCAGAAGGTGTTCGCCAACAGTAACATGTTTTAATACATTTTAATATTACAAGATGTTCGCCAACAGTAACCTGCTTTAATGCATTTTAGTATTGCAAGATGTTCGCCAAGAATAACCTGTTTTAATACATTTTAATATTACAAGATGTTCGTCAATAGTAACCTGCTTTAAAATATTTTAATATTTCAAAATGTTCACCAACAGTAATTACCAACAGTAATTTTAGTATTGCAAGATGTTTGCCAACAATAACCTCCTTTAATACATTAAAGTATTAGAAGGTGTTCGCCAACAGTAACATGTTTTAATACATTTTAATATTACAAGATGTTTGCCAACAGCAACCTGCTTTAATACATTGTAGTATTACAAGGTGTTCGCCAACAGTAACGTGTTTTAATACATCTTAATATGACAAGATGTTCGCCAACAGTGACCTGTTTTAATACATTTTAATATTACATAATGTTCGTAAATAGTAACCTGTTTTAATACATTTTAATACTACAAGATGTTCGTCAACAGTAACTTGCTTTAAAATATTTTAATATTTCAAGATGTTAGTCAATAGTAATCTGTTCTAATACATTCCATTATTACAAGATGTTCGCCAACAGTAGTCTAGTACATTTTAGTATTACAAGATGTTCGCCAACAATAACCTGCTTTAATACATTGTAGTATTAGAAAGTATTCGCCAACATTAACCTGCTTTAATACGTTGTAGTATTACAAGTGTTCGCCAACAGTAACATGTTTTAATACATTTTAATATTACAAGATGTTTGCCAACAGCAACCTGCTTTAATACATTGTAGTATTACAAGGTGTTCGCCAACAGTAACGTGTTTTAATACATCTTAATATGACAAGATGTTCGCCAACAGTGACCTGTTTTAATACATTTTAATATTACAAGATGTTCGTCAATAGTAACCTGTTTTAATACATTTTAATATTACAAGATGTTCGTCAATAGTGACCTGTTTTAATACATTTTAATACTACAAGATGTTCGTCAACAGTAACTTGCTTTAAAATATTTTAATATTTCAAGATGTTAGTCAATAGTAATCTGTTCTAACACATTCCATTATTACAAGATGTTCGCCAACAGTAGCCTAGTACATTTTAGTATTACAAGATGTTCGCCAACAATAACACAATAACCTGCTTTAATACATTCTAGTATAACAAGATGTTCGTCAACACTAAAGCAGGTTATGCTTTAATACATTGTAGTATTAGAAAGTATTCGCCAACATTAACCTGCTTTAAACGTTGTAGTATTACAAGTGTTCGCAAACAGTAACATGTTTTAATACATTTTAATATTACAAGATGTTTGCCAACAGCAACCTGCTTTAATACATTGTAGTATTACAAGGTGTTCGCCAACAGTAACGTGTTTTAATACATCTTAATATGACAAGATGTTCGCCAACAGTGACCTGTTTTAATACATTTTAATATTACAAGATGTTCGTCAATAGTAACCTGTTTTAATACATTTTAATACTACAAGATGTTCGTCAACAGTAACTTACTTTAAAATATTTTAATATTTCAAGATGTTAGTCAATAGTAATCTGTTCTAATACATTCCATTATTACAAGATGTTCGCCAACAGTAGCCTAGTACATTTTAGTATTACAAGATGTTCGCCAACAATAACCTGCTTTAATACATTCTGGTATAACAAGATGTTCGTTAACACTAAAGCAGGTTATGCTTTAATACATTGTAGTATTAGAAAGTATTCGCCAACATTAACCTGCTTTAATACGTTGTAGTATTACAAGTGTTCGCCAACAGTAACATGTTTTAATACATTTTAATATTACAAGATGTTTGCCAACAGCAACCTGCTTTAATACATTGTAGTATTACAAGGTGTTCGCCAACAGTAACGTGTTTTAATACATCTTAATATGACAAGATGTTCGTCAACAGTAACTTGCTTTAAAATATTTTAATATTTCAAGATGTTAGTCAATAGTAATCTGTTCTAATACATTCCATTATTACAAGATGTTCGCCAACAATAACCTGCTTTAATACATTCTAGTATAACAAGATGTTCGTCAACACTAAAGCAGGTTATGCTTTAATACATTGTAGTATTAGAAAGTATTCGTCAACATTAACCTGCTTTAATACATTAAAGTATTAGAAGGTGTTCGCCAACAGTAACATGTTTTAATACATTTTAATATTACAAGATGTTTGCCAACAGCAACCTGCTTTAATACATTGTAGTATTACAAGGTGTTCGCCAACAGTAACGTGTTTTAATACATCTTAATATGACAAGATGTTCGCCAACAGTGACCTGTTATAATACATTCCATTATTACAAGATGTTCGCCAACAGTAGCCTAGTACATTTTAGTATTACAAGATGTTCGCCAACAATAACCTGCTTTAATACATTCTAGTATAACAAGATGTTCGTCAACACTAAAGCAGGTTATGCTTTAATACATTGTAGTATTACAAGGTGTTCGCCAACAGTAACGTGTTTTAATACATCTTAATATGACAAGATGTTCGCCAACAGTGACCTGTTTTAATACATTTTAATATTACAAGATGTTCGTCAATAGTAACCTGTTTTAATACATTTTAATACTACAAGATGTTCGTCAACAGTAACTTGCTTTAAAATATTTTAATATTTCAAGATGTTAGTCAATAGTAATCTGTTCTAATACATTCCATTATTACAAGATGTTCGCCAACAGTAGCCTAGTACATTTTAGTATTACAAGATGTTCGCCAACAATAACCTGCTTTAATACATTCTGATATAACAAGATGTTCGTCAACACTAAAGCAGGTCATGCTTTAATACATTGTAGTATTAGAAAGTATTCGCCAACATTAACCTGCTTTAATACGTTGTAGTATTACAAGTGTTCGCCAACAGTAACATGTTTTAATACATTTTAATATTACAAGATGTTTGCCAACAGCAACCTGCTTTAATACATTGTAGTATTACAAGGTGTTCGCCAACAGTAACGTGTTTTAATACATCTTAATATGACAAGATGTTCGTCAACAGTAACTTGCTTTAAAATATTTTAATATTTCAAGATGTTAGTCAATAGTAATCTGTTCTAATACATTCCATTATTACAAGATGTTCGCCAACAATAACCTGCTTTAATACATTCTAGTATAACAAGATGTTCGTCAACACTAAAGCAGGTTATGCTTTAATACATTGTAGTATTAGAAAGTATTCGCCAACATTAACCTGCTTTAATACGTTGTAGTATTACAAGTGTTCGCCAACAGTAACTTGTGCGTAAAGATATAGACTTCACCCTTGAATTTTGACTAATCGGATAAACTTTTTAAGACTATTCCTTCTAAGAATACTATTCAAAACGACATTGTCACCACAAATTGTTGTCATTAGTCACTTCATGATAAGAATAGTGTTAGATTCATCATCACTCACATATCAGAGAATTAGTTTTAAAGCTATGTCCATTCCTCACTCATGACTTCGTGGTTTTATTCACCTATACAAAGAAACACGTGATTATCTTAGGGTTTCTTTACTGCAATTAACTTTAAAGTCATTTACGTTCCCGCCAGTCAGTATGTAATTAACTCTGGGGTTAGACATTGCGGGTTTATACTCAGGATCATAATAGCCTTTGCCAGATCGTACCTGGTGAACATGAAGGTTGTGTATATTGTACCCCTATACTGTTAGGATGATTTTCGGATCATATTTTTAACAAACCACATGGATAACTCACATACATCCATATACAAAACATCATTTTATAACTGAAGATACTTTAATCCACCTCAACCATAATATATTATTTTTTTATATTATATTAATTATGTCAAGTATTAGATGTAGTTTGGTTAATTGTAAGGTAACCTCTACTCTAGCCAGAACCTACCAGGTTAATAGCACGGTTACTACCTCTCTTACCGTATGCTATTTGGTTAATATGGAGGTGAATTAATCCTGTCCAGAATCCATAAAGTTAAAACTGAGGTTATATTCGCCTCTGAAATGAGTTATCGAGCTAATTTTGATGTCACCTTCACTTCTGCCACAACATATTGTGTTAATTTAGAGATCCCGTTAACCTCTGACAGTCATACCTTGCCAATTTCGCGGTCATTTCTCGTACTGCGAATAAATAACTTAAACACTATGTTTGTCTTCGAAGACTGTGTAATCATTTCTTTAGTATGATGAAAGTAGTACTTTTCATAGTCATGTCCATTCTTACCATTGTTTGTTTGTTTGTTTTTTGAATTTCGCACAAAGCTACTCGAGGGCTATCTGTGCTAGCCGTCCCTAATTTAGCAGTGTAAGATTAGAGGAAAGGCAGCTAGTCATCCCCACCAACCGCCAACTCTTGGGCTACTCTTTTACCAACGAATAGTGGGATTGACCCTCACAATATAACGCCCCCACTGCTGGGTGGGCGAGCATGTTTGGCGCGATGGGGATGCGAACCCGCGACCCTCAGATTACGAGTCGCACGCCTTAACACGCTTGGCCATGCCGGGCCCTACCATTCTTACCAAGCGTGATCAACTTTATAATCTCAGTTATCTCTGCTTAACAATAAATGGTTAATTTTGAAACCCTATTCATCTATGTTAATTTTTACGTTGTCTGTTTCAGGAGTGTGTGTGTGTTTCTTACCGCAAAACCAATTGTGCTGTCTGCTGAGTCAACCGTGGGGAATCGAACCCCTGATTTTAGCATTGTAAATACGATGATTTATTGCTGTCCCAGCGGAGGACCTGTTTCAGGAATTATGTAATTAATTTCTCGAACACATCTATATTTTTGAGGCATCTTGTGGTTAATTATAGAATCAAATTATTTCCTGATGTATACCATGTTCAAAATGAATACGCATCCTTTACATAAACCACGTGGACTGCTTCCCGCTTCTCATGCAGACATAGGTAGTTTTGAGGCTACATCCAACTCTGTAAACACGTTTCTTCGCTTTCTTTTTTTTTCTGATTTTTTTTTTTTAACTTTCAAACTAACAGATCTGGAAGAAGCAGGCTAGCTAGTCAACAGTACTGACCGTCAATTCTTGAGCTACTCTCGTCTAGACGAGTTGTAGAATTTGACTGTTACAATTGTAGCACACCCCCTGCCGCACAACTCGTTAACGACTTCGTGTTACCTTTCTCTTTGTTACCTCTTTTTAACACCCGACTTGAAATATAAAAGAAATTTAGTTATAGGGGAAATCCTAAAAGAAGTAAGGTATATTTTTTGCATCAAAGTACATTTCACCAAGTGTAAAATATATCTTAAATCTATATAATTTCACTCTCAAACCAAGTCATAAAAATAAACTAAAAACGTCTTAAAATGCGTCACAAAACTGTATTAAAAACACAACAATGGCACCAGTGACTTATTCATTACATTATCTTAAGCCTTTTTTTGTATTTTTAAAGAGAATCTGGTTACTACGTGTTGCTAAACATATATATTACATATTAACTTTTCTTGTTCAGAGTTCATGAGCCCTCCAATGGCTCAGTGGTGAAACTCTGAACTTCTAGTACTACAAATCGGGAGTTGATACTCATGGAAAGCACAAACAGATAACTTTTTAATTTTGTGTTTAAACAAAACTCAAGAAATGATATTTTGGATCCAGTCGAGTATTGAACTAATAAGAAATGTCTGTATGAAATACAAGAATATTAGTGTTTGTTTTTCAAAACTTATTTGAAGGAAAACTTTAAGATTTCGAGGCTTAACGAATTCCTGAAAGATTCAATAGCTAAGCCTATTTTTAAGGTGAATATATTTAAACTTGCGAAAAACCTTACATTAAATAAGGTTTTTAAAACCTGATCGATTATCTCCAGCGTTACTTTTCACTGTGAAACCAGAACATAAAACATAAATCTAAGTGCTAACAGTTTGAATAAGTATTAATTTTAATGTAATATTGTATTATCGTTGGACATAGTCTGTTCAGGTATTTCATGAATTGTTCGATCTTATCTACAGTTTCTGGTCACATTACACACATATTCAAGATACCTGAGTCAAATTCAGGGGCTCAGAACAGTTGTTTTGAAGGTGTAACATTCAGTAACTTCCACGTAGACGTTACAGAGTACCTGTGAGCCCAGGGCTGGACCCCCTTGGTACTGATAGTGTTTCACTTCATATTGAAAGTAGGTTCTGTTGATGCAGTAAGGTTTATTATTGTATAGGTTGTCATCTGGATGTGTTCCTTGAGAAATATGCCATTTTTAAGATGCAGGTGGGCGTGTTTTTAGTGTTTACGGGGTTAACTAGAATGGAAGCAATGAAGCTAATCATTGCGTCTTGTGAGGTTATTACAATATACTTCTGTAATTTGCACAATGAGGACTGAGTTCTTAACACGCGAGGATCTTCTCCGGTATAATAATAGCATTGTATCCACGAAATGTTTAACTAAGAGGAGGCGTAGAGAATCTCTGCAGTTAACCATGGGGCAAAGGTAGTGGCTATCCTTGTAATTTTTTAAGCAGACCATATACACGTGGAGTAGAACTGTGACCTACTGTTAAATGTTTGACTGTTTCAATTTTTTTAATGTTTCTCAATGAGTTTGTTAATCTTGTCTTCTGTGTTAGATATTAAGTAAAACAGATCTTCTTGCAGAGTTTTATGTTTCTTTATAATTACGGTTGTGTTGTTTGTTTGTTTTTGAGAGCTATCCGCGTTAGCCGTCCCTAATTTAGCAGTGTAAGATTAGAGAGAAGGCAGCTAGTCATCACCACCCATCGCCAGCTCTTGAGCTACTCTTTTATAAACGAATAGTAGAATTGACTGTCACATTATAACGCCCCCACGGCTGAAAGGGCGAGTATGTTTGGTGTGACGGGGATTCGAACCCACGACCCTCGGATTATGAGTCGAGTTCCTTAACCACCTGGTCATGTCGGACCTACGGTTGTATTTTTCTTGCCTGATAGTAGAATTATTATGGTGTTGTATATTCTTAACTTTCCAACGGCAATGTTTCAGTTATGGTAACATTATAGTAAGATTTAAATTTCATGGATTTCCGGAGTAGATTCCAGACTCTATTTTGATTCTGAATTTTCCCTTTTCGTCACCAAGTCACATTCATCTACATATTGAGCTTCACAACACTAGGTTTCCTGTAAGCAGTTGTCAGAACAGAAAAAAATGATTTTCCAACTTATCGGTATTTTCAAGGAATAACTACACATTCTTATACCGTTGGTCTCACTCTAGTATTAATACCATTCTTGTGTTGTACGTAATCATCGAATAAATATACAATAATTTTGTTAATCAGTCCTCACGTAATTCTTTAATAAATTTACAGAAACTTTGTTAATCAAAAACATTGTAATCTCTTTCAATAACTCTACTGTACTTTATCAATCAGAAGTTTGGTAGACCCCAAATAACTCTACTGTACTTTATAAATCAGAAATTTGGTAAATCCCAAATAACTCTACTGTACTTCATCAGTCAGAAGTTTGGTAAACCCCGAATAACTATACTGTACTTTATCAATTAGAAGTTTTGTAAATCCTGAATAACTCAACACTACTTTACCAATTAGAAATTTGGTAAATCCCGAATAACTCTACTGTACTTTATCAATCAGAAGTTTGGTAAACCCCGAATAACTCTACTGTAATTTATCAATCAGAAGATTTTCTAAACTTTATCCGAGTTTTGTTAACTCTACTGAATAACTCTACTGTACTTTATCAATCAGAAGTTTTGTAAACCCCGAATAACTCTACTGTACTTTATCAATCAGAAGTTTGGTAAACCCCGAATAACTCTACTGTACTTTATCAACCAGAAGTTTTGTAAATCCCGAATAACTCTACTGTACTTTATCAATCAGAAGATTTGTAAATCCTGAATAACTCTACTGTACTTTATCAATTAGAAGTTTTGTAAATCCGGAATAACTCTACTGTACTTTATAAATCAGAAGATTTGTAAATCCTGAATAACTCTACTGTACTTTATAAATCAGAAATTTGGTAAACCCCGAATAACTCTACTGTACTTCATCAGTCAGAAGTTTGGTAAATCCTGAATAACTCTACTGTACTTTATAAATCAGAAATTTGATAAACCCCGAATAACTCTACTGTACTTTATCAACCAGAAGATTTGTAAATCCTGAATAACTCTACTGTACTTTATAAATCAGAAATTTGGTAAACCCCGAATAACTCTACTGTACTTTATCAACCAGAAGTTTTGTAAATCCTGAATAACTCTACTGTACTTTATAAATCAGAAATTTGGTAAATCACGAATAACTCTACTGTACTTTATCAATAAGAAGTTTTGTAAATCCGGAATGAAAACTACTGGCACTTTATTAATCAAGTTTGTTGTAATTCTTGAATAATTATATTGAAACCTTATAGGTAAAGTTTTTTTCTAATACTTGAATAACACTGGCAGGACTTTATATATAAGTCTTATTCTGATGCTTGAATAACATTATTAGGCCTTTGTTAAGAAAAGGTTATTCTAACACTTGAATAACACTTAGAATTTCAGTTACTTTTTGTTTCTGCCCACTCTGTATATTTGATATGTTCTTAATTCTCACCGGCCTGGCATGGCCAAGCGCGTAAGGCGTGCGACTCGTAATCCGAGGGTCGTGGGTTCGCGCCCGCGTCGCGCTAAACATGCTCGCCCTCCCAGCCGTGGGGGCGTATAATGTTACGGTCAATCCCACTATTCGTTGGTAAAAGAGTAGCCCAAGAGTTGGCGGTGGGTGGTGATGACTAGCTGCCTTCCCTCTAGTCTTACACTGCAAAATTAGGGACGGCTAGCACAGATAGCCCTTGAGTAGCTTTGTGCGAAATTCCAAAACAAACAAACAAACAATAATTCTCACCATAAATATATATTATCTGAACATTTCATAATATGATTTTTTACATTCTCTGATATTACAACAAAAATTGAGATAATTTATCATACCCTTATTTTTTTCTTTCGTCTTTGTGGTTTATAAAAACATTTGGTATTTATAAATAGAACAGTATAGTGTCTTTTAAATTAATCTTCTTGTAAGATTTTCGTCTTACTTTTATTTGACTTATAATCAGTAATAATAATCGATTTTCAATAATATTATGCAAGCTCTAAAGAAATACAAATATTTCCCCATTAAAAGTTGATGTCTAATGAGCACATTTTTAATAACACTGATAATCTATTGTAATAAATCAATGTACATCTATTCTCGCCTCTTTTTTAATTTTGTATTATTACATGTTCCCCTAAGTAATTATTTTATAAAAACAACAACAATTATCCACATTCTAAAAAAATGTTTCACTGACAATTTTTACATGCAACAATGAGATCTAAAAAAAACATAAATCAAACAACTCTCCTCAATATAAGCTTAAAAAGTAACAAGCAGTGGACTCATCCATACGAGGCCTGACGTGGCCAGGTGGCTAGGGTGCTTAATTCATAATCTGACGGTCGAGAGTTCGAACTTTCCTTCTCACCAAACATGCTCGCCTTTTCAGCCATAAAGGTATTATAATGTTACGGACAATCCCACTAGTAAAAGAGTAACTCGTGTGTTGACGAAGGATGATGCTGACTAGCTGTTGTCTTTACACTGCTAAGTTAGGGACGGACAGAGCAGATAGTCCTCGTTTAGTTTTGACGAAATTCAAATCAAATTCGTCCAGAAAACATCTGCATTGCTTATTTCAAATTTCTGCACAAAGTAACAGAAGGATTATTTCACTTTGAACTCATTGACCAGAGGGAAGGAAACCAGCCAACCTCTTGAACTACTCTTCCTACGATGGAATATAGCTGTCACTCTTCTTACGCATCAACGCCTCAAAGTACTGAGAAGGTTTTCGTGGTAACGAGAACCCCGAATCCTCGGATTTACAATCCTGAAACGCTTGCTGCTAAGGTAAAATGCCTGTAATAATAATTATTATGTGTGTCTTCTTCTGTGCTTACATACTATAATCTGGGATAAAACTTCAATAAAACAATAACTGCTCCATGCTATACTGAAATATCTGTAAAGTTTCCTAGTATACTCACTAGTATACTCAATAGTATACTCACATTTTATAGTTTTAGATTTCATACTTTTAAATGCAATTTTCTTTAAGCAGCCCTCATCTCCAGTGGCACAGCGGTATATATGCGGACTTACATTTCTATAATCTGAGTTTCGATACCTGTGGTCGGCATTGTAAAGATAACCCACTGATATTGTTTTGTGCTTAACTTTAAACAAACAAATGATTCTTTAAGATATTAGAGGACTGCTCGTCAAAGACAACTCGAGATGAAATAAAATTTTCTATTTTTGGATTATAAAGAAATATAGAATTAAAATATTGTGCTCCGAATATATTGTTTATAACGCATCATTTTACTGGTCTCAAACAACATTAAGCAACTTCAACTTCACTAACTAGCGTTTATAACACTTCATATAGTGACCTAAGACAAGTTACACGGAAAGAGCGCTTCTTTAATTGTAACACATTCTCAGCTGGTGTTAATAACATATCCTTTATACTAACCCAAGATGGTAGTATACAGATTGACTACTCCTGTAACTATCGTTTAGAAACTACACAATGGCTACCCCTAGAACTAGTATTTATAAAGCATTCTTGAAGTGACTGTTGTTTCTCTTCAAATAATATTAAGTTATAAGAAAAATAGTGACACTCCAGATTTTCGTTTTGTTTGTTTGTTTCACAGTGAGATAAATTTACTTCGCAATTCACGTGGAAATAGAAAATGACTTGTGATACGACGCAGGTATTTTTTTCGAGAGGCTATCTAACAGCAGCTACATTTTACAAAAACAACAACAAAGCAGAACCATTAACATTGTCTCAGGAGACAAAGGTTGTCTTTATGGAACAGTTTGTTTCAATCAGGAAAGTTCCAGAGCGTTTTTGGACGTATCTTTTCGAAACAAATTCAAGACACGTTTTCATTTGTTAATTGATACGTTTTAAGTGAAATACAAAATTCTCAAGTCTCCATACTGTCCAGTACTGAGGTCTAGTCATTGGGAGGAAATTTAGTATATAGCAATAAAGCTACGTTTTCAGCATCATTAATTAACTAATTATCAGTCTTTTATACGTCTGCTATTATACTTTTATATTTAGCTTTCACCTGTGATTTGGTAGGGAAAATCAAAACATCACGATAGTCAGCAGTGGGATGAGTAGACAGGAACACTTTGAAAGCAGCTATAAGCATAATGTTGTATTCAGCTTGGTGCACAATATCTACCAAGTGGTTCTAAATAGTTTCTGAATACCTCTGCGATTCATTTGGAGATTTATATGCTTCTTGTGTTTAGTCGTTAAGCTCGTGATGCACTGACGGATTTCAGTCAATTACCATTTCAAATACCTTTTGGCAACCCAAGTACCAAAACATTGCGGGAAATGTCATTTTAGCCATAAAAAGGTACCAAAAATTTCAATTAAAATTAAGAAAAGCCGGATTGAGTAGTTCTGTTTTTCCACAAAAATGTTTCCCATTGGCTCGTGAGAGGCCTGTTAAAATTACATCATTTGTGTAAATGTAATATCACGTTCAAAGTTTGTTTTTTGTACAAAGGCTAGTGCAATTTATATAACCTTTCATTATAAAATATTCTAAACGTTTTTCTGTATGGCGACTTGGCTATATTTTATATTGACCCACAAATGATAACACGTGTAGCAACAAAAACAGAAAAGAAAATGAAACCTAAAAAGTTCCTTCCTTTAGGAGAATGTAAAAGTTAAAACCATTTTAATCTGTTTGTATTCAAAGAGCAGAAAGTGTAGAGTGTGTGTTTTCTTAGAGCAAAGCGGCATCGGACTATCTGCTGAGCAGAAGGTATGTAAGACATGAACATGAACAAGCAGTTATATAAATAAACAGATATTTTATATATTATAAAATACACGTAGACAGACATATAGCTAGATGGGTAGAAAGTGAGAGAGTTAGACAAAATATTGTCTGTTTATTATTAAGTAACAAACTAATCAATGACTTGGTTATCTGTGCCGTTCCCACCACGGGTATCGAAACTCGGTTTTTAGAATTATAAGCCTTCAGACTTACCAATGAGAAAAGAAATGCTATATAAAGAGAAGAGATAGATAGAAAAATGAAATGAGAAAGAGACGCTTGAACATATTTATAGGAGAAGACGTAATTAGAAGTAATACACGTGTCTATCTACAGCATCTGGATAGTTAATGTTTTGTCGGTTAATTAACAGGATACAAACGTTTTAAAACTGTATTTACATTTTTTATTATTGAATGTTCTGTCTCTTCCGATACACTATTTGCGGAAGCAACATTGTTTCAACTTCTCCAAACAAAACGTGTTCGCCAAGAAACATCAAGAACGAGATGACGTCAGAACCATTTTCAGTTTCTCTTTCAGCGGTGCTTAGGCCTAACGCAACCTCCTGCTGAATACAACAATATGGAATCGTTTGATTTATAGAGCGCTAGCTTTTGTGTCAAGATTGTGAAGTTAGAACAATGGTCCATCCTTAGGTTCAAACAGTGTTTCTTTTCTCTGCTCAGCTATGCCAGTGGGGTTACGTGTGTATATTTATATATATATCATTAACGCTAATGCTACAAAGAATATATGGAAGGGGATTGGAAGGTCTACGCTTCTCTTTGTATCTTGAGGAATGTGTAATGACTGAATTATGCACAATATATATTACACACACACATACATATATATATAAACAAATTTATGGAAAGATAGTCAAGCTAAACAAGAAAGAGAAGTTATATCACTTTTAAGCAAGTACAAGCAATATAATTTTGAAAGGGGCGTGTCCTTCTTTATATATAATGTTAAGTTAAGAAGATATAAATTCAAGCTTAATGTGCATAAATCCTGGGAAGTTATTAAAGTATTGAAACCCATTTATAAAATAAATATCACAACTTGATAAGTAATACATTTTTCACAGAAACAGTTATTTTCAAGATGTAATCTTTGAATAAACACCTAAATATTATAAATAATAGATATAAATACCAACGTTTACCAGTAAGTAAAGATATAAATATCAACATATACCATTTCTCGAAATCGGCTAAGAGGATTTGGACCCGAAAGTTGGTATAGAAGAAATTAATTTTGGAGGGTCAAGGTCACGAAAATAAATAAGAAAGTCGCTGTCTGCTAACATGGAGACCGATTTTTCATACTATTTTTCTTTATAACTCAGTCTGAAATAATCGTATTTTCATGAAACTAGTTGGACATCCCTTGGTAATGAGAAACCCACTTGAAGTAAGAATGTATCTTGGGACGACTGGCATCGGTATTTGTTAACCTGAAGATGACCTAAGAAGGTCGAAATGTTGTTCTCTGTTTTATTAGTAAAAGTTTTAATACCCATACCAGCCATCCTGAAATACATAGGGGGACATTTGTAGAATATTATTTCTCCTACCAAACATGGTCCGTGTCCGTTGATAACGACAGACATACAAAGACGTTTGTGTATTTTTTTTAATATGATCTACGCTGTACTGTAGAGGTATATATTCTGCTGACAGGATATCCCAACGTTTTATTGAGCTATTGGTACAGATAATATTATTTATGCATTTATTTATTTATCATTATTAAACAGTAATAAATATTTTGCTCTATATTTTTCTGCTGATAAGGTAAGTTTACTAGACTTCTATTATGTGTATGTGTGGGTACATCAAAAGATACTAACAATAGCGACCTAATCCATCAGTGTTTTCTGCATCTGAGCATGCGTGACATTTTCTCCCGTTTGTATAAAGCAAAGCGTTCTCGAAAATAATGAATAAGGCGTGGGATAATGGGTATGCCGTCCTACGTATACGTGTTTATGTTCACACACATTCACGCATTGTAGAAGTTAAAAGTCAATCAGAAACAATAATGACACGCTGAGCAGGTGCGGCAGGCTACCTCTTCAACGCATTTTTCACACAAAAGGAAACCATTCTTTTCATTGCAGTGTTCACCACACAGTCTAGCGAAACTTAATATAACGCTATTCATAGGGCTCTTGTTTAACTCGAAGAGTACTGCATGCTCAATACGTTTATAAGCAGTCGTTTCTTAGACGTAAAATCATGCAGTATATTTCTAAGAAAAATGTCCAGTAACACAAGGAAACATTACCAATTTGTTATAAGATATATAAATCCAAACGTGACAGAGGTTAAACAGACAAATATAAAAAACAATTGATTTAAAATAATACGTTTTTTTGTTACCTAATCATCACTACCCACCGTAGACTCTTGGACCACTCGTTTATCAACGAAGAATGGGATTGAGTGTCACATAATAACGTTCTCAGAGTTGAAATGGCGAGTATGTTTCGTGGGACGGGTATTCGAACTCACGATCTGAGGATCGCGGGTAAAGCGCTCTAACTACCTGGCCTTGCTAGACGAAGTGAAATTGAAACATTTTAAAAATCACCTTCAGGCCCAGCATGAGCAGATGGTTAAGGCACTGGACTCGTAATCAGAGGGTCGCGAGTTCGTATTCCCGTCACACCATACATTTTCGCCCTTTGAGCCGTGGGGGCATTATAATGTAACAGTCAATCCCACTATTCGTTGGTAAAAGAGTAGTCCAAGAGTTAGCAGTGGGTGATGATGTGTAGCTGCCTCCCTCTAGTTTTACACTGCTGAACTAGAGGTGGCTAGCACAGATAGCCCTCGTCTAGCTTTGCGCAAGATTCAAAACAAGCAACCAAATCACCCTAAAGTTACACTAAGCAATGCTCTTCACATATAAGCATTTAATGACAAAACAAAATAGCTAGAAAGAGGTAAAACTGCTGTAACGTTTTTTTTGTTGTTGGGTGGGTTCTTTTGGATTATTCAGTAAAAAAACAATAGTGTGTGTGTGTGTTTTTTACAGCAAAGCTACATTAGGTTACCTGCTGAGTCCACCGAGGGGATTCGAACACCTGATTTTAGCGTCGTAAATCCGTAGACGTACCGCTGTACCAGCGGGGGACAAAAACAATAGTGGAACCTGACTTTGAATTCAATAATTGACTTATAACTTGTTTATTAATTCACCCCAAACTTTCAAGAAAGTTCAGCCCCAACTGTAATGTTATGTTAGACTCTCATTTGATTAAAAAATCAATATAAATTACTATGAACATCTGGCTTAAATACATAGGATATAACAATAGATAAAATTTACAATGTTACAGTTTGGTTATATTCTAGTTTTCAACTAAATTTCCGGATCCTCTTCCGAGCTAGATTTTTTTTTCCTTTGTTTTTCTCAGTGCTTATAAAGGATCGAAACCTATAATAAAATAACACAATATCGTGTGCAGCAGTTAGAGAACAATAACAAACAAACAGAAAAACACGGTGAACAGAAGAAACCGATAAAAAATCTTGATGTTGGAGAAACTACGAGTTCCAAGACTCTTCAGTTAACTTTGTGTACTTGTTCTTTAATTCGAATAAATATCAATCTTAAATATTCGACTTTATTCTTTAATGGAAGAATTCATTAAACTGTGTAGTTTTTGCTCTCAGATCACAGACTTTTTCTGCAAAAAGCTGTCCGCTTGTTTAGATTCTCTCCTTCCTTCGTTTACCATTAAGAGATGGACAATAATCCACGAGGTAATAATGATTTTTAACATCATTTTGAAGGAGAGTGGCTATGGTCCATTCCATCCAATTCGTGTGCCTCAGTAAAAGTTGAAAATTGTCAAATATACATCCTTCATCATTGCCTTAAGGCCTGGTCCTGCCATTGTTAAACTATCATTTATTATCAACTGTGTGGAGGTAATAACTGATCCAAGCATCGGTATTTACTATCCTTAACCTAAACACTCTTTCCATGTTATCCCTCGTCATGGTATACATGTGTTTGTTAAAAGGAATATTGGGCTCAGAAACGGGCCTGGGATAGATTTTGCCCATATCCTACTTTTATTAATTCCATAGTCTTATAAAAGGTTCATACCTATGTCTGGCAAGTTCAGGTGTAAAAGCCAGAAGGAATACATTAACTCCAAGCATCGCTAGTGATTAAAGAGGCAGAGGTTTTGTGATCATGAGATTTTTTTTTTTTTACTTTCCCTGTATAGTATATTCAGGTAGAGCAACAGGATTGGCCCACTTAATAAGAAAGAGCTCAGTAAAATATTTATTATGAGGTAATTCTGAGCTTGGATTTCATTGAGTTTTAAAAAGAAAGGAGGCTCGGCTTGGCCAGCTGGTTAGGGCGTCGATATGAGGGTCGCGGTATCGAATACCCATAACACCAAACATGCTCGCTCTTTCAACGGTGAGGGGGTTCTAATTTGACGGACCATCCTACTATTCGTTGGTAAAAGAGTAGCCCAAGAGTTGGCAGTGGGTGGTGATGACTAGCTTCCTCTGCCTCTAGTCTTACACTGCTAAATTGGGGACGGCTAGAGCAGATAGCCCTCATGTAGCTTTGCGTGAACTTCAAAACAAACAATCAAAAAGAAAGACCCTGGATAGAAATTTTGAAAACACGATGAAACAATCTATATTCAAACTGAACCACAACTAAAAAAAATGTGTATATATGACAAAAGGCAGTTCTTTTGCTATATAGTTGTCTTACTAAACACTCTTAACAACTTATAAACGTCTTATATATATTGATTGCCAACCGTGGTGTCTGTCCAAACATTCGTCTGTCTCTGTTTGAAAAGCTGCGCACGCAGACAAAGCTCAACAATCACTTTTGAAATAACGGATAAACAGGCATGAATAATGTTTATAAGAAATTTTATTTCTCAACCAGGATATTCTACACTAAACTGTTAGTAATTATTCACACCATTATTAACATTTCAAATTGTGATGTAACTTAAATAATAAAAAAATGTAGATTCATTATATGTTGTTATTGAGTGGCTCTAAGTATGATTGAAATGTTCAACAATTGATTTCCATGATGGGCGGTATAATTAGCTCAGAGCTCTGACTCTGAGTGAAACTAAGTGTGTAACAATTGAATTTTTTAAAGTCCATGAAATTATTAAAATTGATAGCTTAATTTAAACCGTCAGTGGGGACGGGCACTTTTGCTTGTGTTTAATAAGAATTAGTTGATATTGTAGTTACATTTTACGAAAGCGTTACTATTTACAAAGAAATAAAGTAAACAACCACAGTATTACGTACAATAGTTCAAAACACTATAATTTCAGGTCACGTACACCATCCTTGTAACTGTTGGTCATTCCCATTTTAACATAAGTGTGGTTATAACATGACTTTTCTCTGGAGAACACAATGTGTGTAATTATAGTTACCTGAACCAGTGCTATTTTCAGAGAATAGCAAAATAACAGAGGCAGTTGAAGCAAGATCAACTCAACGACGTCTTTGGTCACGTGCTACGAAAAGCCTGCATTTATAGAGTAAAAGAGATATATTTAAAACAATATTATACTAAAATAGGAAGGTAGAAGTGTCTCTGTGTGTCACGTAGCTCGTAAACCGCTATTTGTATTATTGCGGCAATGAGTATCAAAGTGTAAAATTAAGTTATGTCATTAAAATTGTATTATATTGTCACTGTAACTGTGAGCCACGGGCCCAGAGTGTTATATTGTCACTGTAACTGTGAGCCACGGGCCCAGAGTGCTTTAGTATATTATATTTCGAGTTTGTTAATATATCATACGTTTTGCATCAGTTACCAGAATTATTTGTATTTGTATCTTACTGGATACCTAAATACTGCTTAGTTACAGGTAAAACGCCCCCAGTGGCTCAGCGGTATGTCTACGGACTTACAACGCTAAAATATGGGTTTCAATACCCGCGGTGGGCAGAGCACAGATAACCCATTGTGTAGCTTTGTGCTTAATTCAAAAACACCAACAATAACAGGTAAAACTCAATTTTGCAGTAAGAAGTTCTATCATATATAGCACAGGCATAGGGGCTGGGAGCCTTGACCTCAGGGTGTGTTTCACCTCCCCCTGGAAGAAGATTAATATTAAGCGCCTGCTGATGTTTTAAGGGCTAGACTACTACTCTTGCTTCTTTGAAAAATTACTAAAAGTACGCTTAATAAATGCATCAGATAGACTTTAACTTATAAGCCCATAGATACTTTTCGCCTCTTGTCCCTGTACAGTGATGCTAATAGCTTATATATTACACTATTTTCAGGTTTTTGAGAACAGTTAGTTTTCAAGAATACCTTAAGGTGTTTTTAGAAATAATAAAGAAAGATTTGTCTGTTTATTTGTGTGAAACTAAACACGAAGCTACACGACGGACTATCTGTGCTCTGCCCACCATGGGTATCAAAACCCGGTTTCTAGCGTTGTAGATCTGTAGACATAGCACTATGCTACTGGGGGGAGGTAAACAATAAGAAAAAGAGCATCTCAATCTCCTTTCAGTGTGTGCGTGTTTTCTTATAGCAAAGTCACATCGGGCTATCTGATATGTCCACGGATGGGAATCGAACCCCTGATTTTAGCGTTGTAAATCCGTAGACTTAATACTGTACCAGCGGGAGACAGGATACATATCGATATTTATATATTTATCATTTATTTCCTTTGAACTGTGCAAATTGATCGAACTCTTCAAGATACGTTGTCTCCTCAGTAACTGGTTTATTTGTTTTGAATTTCATGCAAAGCTGCACGAGGACTATCTGCGCTAGCCGTCCTTAATTAAGCAGTGGAAGACTAGAGGGATGGCAGCTAGTCATCACCACCCACCGCCAACTGTTGGGCTACTCTTTTACCAACGAATAGTGAGACTGACCGAAACATTATAACGCTCTCACGGCTGAAAGGGTGAGCATGTGTGGTGTAACGAGGTTTCGAACTCGTAACCCTCAGATTACGAGTCGAGTGCCTTAACCACCTGTCCATGCAGGGCCCCTAGTAATTGCGACAACTTGAAAGATTAATTTATAAAACAAAAACTAAACACTTTATTTAACTTATCCAGTGGGGTGCTGCACTTGGAAAAATTGATTCCGTATATATTATAAAGCCGAAGTAATTTGAATATTATTTTCTCCTGAATCATACAGAACATACTTAATTGTTTAGAAAAACACACAACAAAACTATCTTACGTAGCCCCACATTACGGTATTACAAATCTACTAGTGCAGATAGGTAACGTATGGCACAGTATTATAACCAGAAACAGCAAACCTGAAACACAGGTCTATCAGTACGTTAGCAGGAAACCTTAAACACGTGTCCTAATATATATATACGAAGAACCTTTAAAATAGGTCCACTAATATATAAACAGAGAATCCAAAATATAATATCACAACCATAAGTAGAAAATTTAAACCCAAATCCACTAATATATGAGTAGGATACGTAAAACAAAGGATTGCATCCATATACAAGAAATCTAAAACACAGGAATACAAAAATAAACAGAAGGAATAAAACCAGGTATATAAATATATAAAGTGAACAAATATCAACCAAGTTAAACAAAAATAAGTAATTTATCTTAAGTAATAAAAATATATATTAACATTTGTTACTGAAGAGCAATTTATAAAATACGTTTAACAATCATATTTATATTATTGAACTAACAGGAATATACAGTACTTTATCAAACATTTGCTACTGAACTAACAAGAATATACAGTACATTATCAAACATTTTCTACTGAACTAGCAAGAATATACAGTACTTTATGAAACATTTTCTACTAAACTAGCAAGAATATACAGTACTTTATCAAACATTTGCTACTGTAGTAAGAAGAATATACAGTACTTTATCAAACATTTTCTACTAAACTAGCAAGAATATACAGTACTTTATCAAACATTTTCTACTGAACTAGCAAGAATATACAGTACTTTATCAAACATTTGCTACTAAACTAACAAGAATATACAGTACTTTATCAAACATCTGCTACTGTAGTAAGAGTACTTTATCAAACATTTGCTACTAAACTAACAAGAATATACAGTACTTTATCAAACATCTGCTACTGAAGTAAGAAGAATATACAGTACTTTATCAAACATTTGCTACTGAACTAACAAGAATATACAGTACTCTATCAAACATTTGCTACTGAACTAACAAGAATATACAGTACTCTATCAAACATTTGCTACTGAAGTAAGAAGAATATACAGTACTTTATCAAACATTTGCTGAACAACTGAACTATCAAACATTTGCTACTGAAGTAAGAAGAATATACAGTACTTTATCAAACATTTTATACTGAACTAGCAAGAATATACAGTACTTTATCAAACATTTGCAACTGAACTAAAAGGAACATAAAGTACTTTACTAAACATTTGCTACATAATATAAAAAAAGATGAACGACAGTAAATCATGTTCATGTTCTCGAGGTTCCATGTTAGTTTATTTAAAACACTGAGAAGATCAGAATAAAAAGCAGTTGAAACTTCACGAATTCCTGTTGAAGAAAAGTGTTTCGATAAATAAACGTCACTTATCAGAAAAGCTGTATGTATTCCGTACTGTAAATTAGTTTATGCATTAGAGCTTACTGATAATAAGATAGCTTAGCAAAATGTAGTATTAATTTATATTGGGTTTGTCTTCCCAGCTGAGGTGGTGTTTTGTTTTCTACTTTTTAGTGCTAATTTTGTGGTTCCTGAAAAATTGTTTAATGAATTAGCTGAAAACAATCGTGTGGAAAGTCGATGACCAAGGGTCAAATCACACAACAGAGGGTGATATCTTACGCTTGCCTTTAAAGTTTATACGCGTGATTTGTTTTCTATCACAAAATATATAACAATATTAATAGGTAACAGAGCATACTTGAACTTGAGGGGTCACCGACGATTGGTGGTCTCTTATTTACCACATTAGTCAATACAATTTAATTTGAAACTGAGACAACGACTTTCCATTATAGTTATGCACAAAGCTCTACTTAACATTGAAAGGGGCACTTCGCTAATGGGTCAAAATGTGGAGCAAGTGCCTTAGTGTCACTCGATTCTGTCGTTTATGATAGCATTTAAGAAAACATTAAATATTATAAATCTTTTGTATCTTTATCTTTCATACAAATCGAAAAGCGATGACACCATAACATTTCTGTTTGGCTAACCATTAGAATCCAAAATAATCAGAATATAGTTGAATAAACGTCATCATAACGTGATGAATCGTGTAAAGCTGAACAATTACAACTAAACGGCCGATGCGTTACGAATTAGCATCCTAAAGATGGGTAGAAATTATGTTACACAAAAGTCAAGGATTATAATGGGTGCGTATTATACAAAAACTGTGTATAAAAGGTTTTCTTAAAACGAATGATTGACTCTTAACATATATCTTGTCTGTGTGTTACCAGTGAAGACAGCTATAAATGAGTATCTACCATCTTTTGTAGTTGTCGTTGGGGTGTTTTGGGACAATATCCTCTGGCGGTTAGATAAAAACTGTTCCCCGATAAGCCTACCATCTCGAAAACCAAGAACCTCTTATTTCAATAGTTATCTTGTCCACGTGCTTATTGTCCATAATATAAAGTGTTTAATGAAATTATTTCATTAGTTAAGCTATACAAAACTTATTCTCGTCTTAAGCACTGCAGAAGAAAAAGAAAAATATATATAGATAAAATACAATAATTTACCTCTGTTGCATAGTGAGTAATAGTGTCATAATTTTAAATATTACTAAATCTGTCATAACAATTAATAAAACAAACCTTGTTAATAAAATAACATCTGCTTTTAACAGTTCAGTCCTGTGATTTTGGTGTTTGTTATTATACAAACTGACAGTTTTGTTAACATTTCCTGATTCCTCGAGACTGCTGAAACGAAATAGCTGCTCTCTCATTTTATTATTGTTTACATTCACATAACCAATTTTTGATTGACACTTTTACAATTATTTTATTATACTTTTCTCTCTATCTCTTGTTTTCTATTTATTAGTCAAGCTTCTTTACTCAGTAGGTTTTTATCACTTTTTGTCATTCATTAGCAATAAGTGTAAAGCTGAGGACAATTTGGAGTTGAGCAGGAAAACACTGCTTAAAGAATAGGAAAAAAGTTGCAAATATTCCAGTTTTTCTTTAGAAATCGGTCGTCCATTAAGTAATCTAACAATCTGGAGACACAGACTACATTAAGATTCCTTTATTATTCTGTGACTAAAATTAATATTGATTTGAATCACCGCAAAACTAACAAAAAATTAAGGCACTTATGTAAAAACGATTAAAGCCAAAACAGGCAAAAGCCATTAATTAGATCTGTACTGGTGCCAGTTGACGCTCAAAATTCGATATATTGAAAGTATTTATTAATAATGAAAATGTATGTAGACTTATCCCGGGCTAAGAAGGTTAGGAAATAACAAAGTTAAACAAAAAATTAGCAACAATGATCTATCTAGATAAGACTTACCTTTCTGTTAATCTTTATAGTGATTTTATAAATTCTACTTGTGATCACAAAGACAATAATTAAACAATGTAAGTAAACAGATGCTGTTCAGTCAACACAGAGCCTTCATATCAACCCACTTAGCCACTCTGGACCACACTGCTAGACTAATTCTAAAAACCGCCGCAAAAGTTTCGTTTAACACGAATGGCTGCAGTGGCGCTGCTCGCGGGTTCCTCATGACATAACCCATCTGCTTAATTCTGTGTTTACTGTAGTATAGGCCTGCAAGCGCATTCGAACCTTTTATTCACGCGCGCTGTTGTTCTAAGAAATTGCACACTCGAATGAGTGCAACGATGTCAGACCAAAGCTTTGTGTTTTAGCTGTCATGTAAAGCGCGATTACAGAACAGGTTTAACAATGGATATTTAAAAAAGAAAAAATGAATGCGTAAACGGAAAAAGGCAGGGAAAAAACCATCGAAAACTTTAGGAGATATATTCACAAAGCCTAATAATACATATTATAAAAAAGATTATTTTCTATTACGCGCTCAAGGGATACTTTGCTGGTCGAATCTAGTGACAAGCATCCCTTGGAATTTCGCGCAAAACTATAGGAGAACTAGCTGCGCCAGCCGTCTCTAATTTAACAGTGAAAAATTAGAGAAACGACAACCACCCACCACTAACTCTTGGGCTACTTTTTTACTAACCAATAGTGGAATTGATCATCACATTATAACGCCCCACAGCTGAAAGAGCGAACATTTTTGGTGTGACGGGGATTTGAACTCTCAAATTACAAATCATGCACCCTAACCACATGGCCATACCGTACTTATGATAAAAAGTACTTTAAAACCTCTCAATATTAAACTCTCCCTTGACAAGGTAGGAAAAACTTGCCCCGGTTCTGGAAAAAAACAAAATGTGTGGCAAACACTATGGAACACTTTTAATTTTAAATCTCCATTATACTAACAATAGAGCGTTGTTGCGTATGGGTAGCCTTTCACGCTTTCTACACTATCCCAAATCTATCAAACTGGCTTATGAACACTAGCGAGTCACACTCTGCACTTTGACACTATAATAAGCCCCCCAGTGACTCAGCGGTATGTCTGCGGACTTACAACGCTAAAAACCGAGTTTCGATACCCGTGTTGGGCAGAGCACAGATAGCCCATTGTGTAGCTTTGTGCTTAATTCAAAACAACAAAAACAACACTATAATAAACCACTTTACCAAATAGAAGAACAAGAAAATGTACATTTAAAATGCACAATTAATGGATTTGATTTAATGTGTAAATTATCCACCTCACCTGGCGACAAAACTGTAAAAAAAAAAAAAAAACACTGTTCAGTTGAATAGTTGAAACAAAGTTTTATGCAATGTAAAAGTATGACTCGCTTACAGCGACGAATATTGTGGACAAGCGATGGCTATTTGAGCATAACAGGGTGAATAGGGCTAAGTGTATTTCCTGCATATGTGTATTTCACGAGCCTCTTTTTAAGATACAATATTATTTAAGGACAGATCTTCATCTGAAAATCCGTTATTGGGATTTTTAATCGATGTTACCATTTAAAAAAAATTTAACAACAGAAAAATTCTTGGAAGTAAAACACAATGTTACTGTTGTTTGTTATTAAGCCTAAAGCTACACAAGGCCCGGCATGGCCAAGCGTGTTAAGGCGTTCGACTTGTAATCCGAGGGTCGCGGGTTCGAATCCCGGTTGCACCAAACATGCTCGCCCTTTCAGCCATGGGGGCGTTATAATGTGACGGTCAATTCCACTATTCGTTGGTAAAAGAGTAGCCCAAGAGTTGGCGGTGGGTGGTGATGACTAGCTGCCATCCCTCTAGTCTTACACTGCTAAATTATGGACGGCTAGTGCAGATAGCCCTCGTGTAGCTTTGCGCGAAATAGAAAAAAACAAGAGCAAAGCTACACAAAGGGTTAGATGTGCTCTGCCCACCACTGATATCAAAACCAGGTGACTAGTTGTATGTGTCCGCAAATGTATTGCTGTGTCGCTGGGAGGCCAAACAGAATATAAAAAAAAAAACTTATAAAAACTTATTAAAATATAAAGGAAACTTACCTTATTGTTAATAAAAATAAAGCATGCTAAATATATTCTGTATCTATAAATTATATTGTCAGAATTAAATATAAATTCCATGGACTCAACAGCTATCCCAATGTGGAGCTTCATCTGTGGACTCAACAGATATCCCAATGTGGAGCTTCATCTGTGGACTCAACAGCTATCCCAATGTGGAGCTTCATCTGTGGACTCAACAGCTATCCCAATTTGGAGCTTCATCTGTGGACTCAACAGATATCCCAATGTGGAGCTTCATCTGTGGACTCAACAGCTATCCCAATGTGGAGCTTCATCTGTGAACTCAACAGATATCCCAATGTGGAGCTTCATCTGTGGACTCGACAGATATCCCAATGTGGGGCTTTACTGTGTGAAAACACAAACATTAAATATAAAATCGCTTATTTTGTCCAGCTACACTATAAGACAGTACTACTTTGTAGTGCACTATGCTAAAGGATAGTGTAGTGATGCTTCTCAGTGACTCGGCGATAAGTCTAAAGATAGCCCGTTGTGTATCTTTGCGCCTACCTACAAACGTACCAAGCGTGATACAACATGTGTGTATACAATGTACAGCAGAATTGTACTGTATAGTGTCCTACTCTGTGAGTTTTGGATGGTACAACACATTCAGTATTTGTATCTCAGAACGGCTGGTATGAGTATTAACACTTATTGATAAACAGAGAACAACGTTTCGACCTTCCCAGGTCATCTTCAGGTTAACAAAGAAAGTTTGCAGCTGACCATTGTCGGACACGTGTATTAGGAACGATAGTATAAACAGGAACCAGATTGTAGGGGTAGTTGTAGTTGGATATTAGGTTATTAATTGGTACAGGTATAAAAAGCTTCCTTTATATTGGTTTAATTGTGGTTTTAGTTGTTGTGTAAGTAGGGCTTCTTTGATTTTGTGTTTGTTTATATATTTTTCCCTACTTAGTAACTGGGAGTTTTCTATGTTTATATTGTGTTTATTTGAGTTGCAGTGTTCAAAAGCGTGTGAAGGTGTTTTTTGTGTTCTTTGAATTTAGTTTCTATTTTTCTGCTTGTTTCTCCAATATAGAAGTTGTGGCAGTTGTTGCATTGTAGTTTATAAATAATGTTGGTGTTGTGTTTGTCAGTATAGTTCTTACACAGTATGGACTTTAGTTTTGAATAAATTTGGTGTTTACTGGAATGTTGTGTTTTGTTACAAGTTTTTTTCCAAATGTTGGCTATTTAGTCGCTGATGTCGGGAGCATATGGTATGCAGCAGTATAAGGTTTTGTATTTTGTTGTATCCTGGGATTTATTGTTGTTTTGTTTGTTGTTTGTCTAGGTGTGTGAGTATAATTTTTCTATGTTTTTTTAGGAAATTTGTTAATGTTGATTAAGTATTGTTTTATTTTGTTAATTTCATCATTAATTTTATAAGGTAAACATTGTTTTGTGGCTGTGTTTATTCGGTTTCTTAATATGTCGAATTTCTGTTTTGTTTCATATGTTGAGCCCCAGGAAATGTATTGGTCAGTATGGGTGATTTTTCTGTGAATTTCTGTTTTGAATTTTGTATCATTTCTAGTGATTTTTGAGAATAAGAAATGCTATTTGGTTAGTTTTTTCTGTTCACAGGTGAACTTAATGTTGGGATGTATCGAGTTAACATGATTGAAAAAAACTAAGTGTGTGTTCTGTAGATGTGAATCCAGCAATTGTATCAATAATGAAAGTGTTAATATCCATACCAGCCGTTCCGAGATACATTTTTATTTCAAGTAGGTTTCTCGTCATCAAGAACATTCAGTAATTACTAAACATCTTATAATAATGTGTAGCTGCTGAATACAAGATAAACATATTGACAAAGTTTTAACCATCTCAGTTTTTCAGTTGCTCTCCTGGCCTCCTGGTGGAGAATATATTCCTTCCGAGATAATGAAATTATGATGGAAAAATTATTGTTGTTTTTCTTACGTTTTTAGACACGGATGTGCAAATAAATCTTTTTAACTGCAAATCTAGGCCTAAGTAGTAGCAACGATATTCCCATGATATTAGGAGAAGCAGAAATATTGATTGAAAGGTATATATTTAGTTGAATCATGACTGGTCGAAATACAATATAATGAGAAAAGTAGGCCGAGATTTTGGTTGATTTTCATGGCAGTCTAAACAACCAACCATGTTTTGTGTTTGATTATCAGGCCTCTCAATCGCTATAATTAAAAAAAAATTAAAACACAAGTTTTGCATTTGTACTCTTTGTCGTCACCAGGTATAGTCTGTTATCTCGGGAATAACGTTTTTGAAAATTTCAATATAAGTATTGTTTTGTCAGGTTACGTCCATCCATCGTTTACGTTTTTGCAATTGCAAAAGGGAAATGTCTTCAGGAGAGGTACAGAGTCGTCGAGAAAGAGGAAAAGAGTTAAGGGGGCGAAATCTTTTTGTAAAAAGTTGTGTAAAATGAACTGTTCTAAAAACCAGAAAAGAAGAGATTTTCTTTTCTGGGGCCTTGTATTAGCATTGTGAAAAAATTACAGTTTCAGGTTTCATTGTATATGCTGTAATTTAAATAGCTGTCGTAGCAGTGATGATGCAAATAACATAAAACATGTAGATAAGCCTAATACGATATTTCTGTTCATGATGCCAGAAAATCACGTAGGTTCAATAAGTCTTGATACAAAATAATAAAATATCTATAACTGAGCACTTTTGAAAGGTGGACCTGAAGAAGAACGGTCTAGCTCTTGAAAGAGTTTGGGTTATAAATTTTATCATTTTTTATTATTTCTGTTTCATTCTATCGATATATTGTGTGTTTCCAATGTTTTGTGAAACATTAACTCTTCATGGTTCTTGTCCACTTGGAGCCCGCGGTAACTGTAAAACTTTCTTGTATTAGAAAGCAGCAAGTTGTTTTTGCCCTTTTTGCTCATCAGTCACGAAAGCTGAACAGAATTCTTCCCACAAGAGATGAGAAAGAACACTACCTTATTAATATAGTTTGATGGCTCTCAATCTACAGTTTACTTTCCTATACCTATCAATTTATCTTTTTAAGTACTCCAAAATACTAACAAAATGCGAAAACCTGCCAGTGAAACAGCAACCCATCCTGATATCAGACCTGATGTAATGATGTCTGTCACGCTAATAAAACATAGCATCATCCATCACCTAAAAGTTGTGATACAGCTGATAATGTTTCAAGTGCCCGCACAAAGACTGCTGAAATTATTAATTACATTAGGCATGACTTAAAGGACAAAACTGTTACCTAGGTGAAAAAGCAGCCACTCAGTTTTATGATTGTTGGAAGTAATAATACTGAGTTATCTAAAGTGTACACTTTCTCTGTTTAGATCTTTCACGTTAACTACAATAGAATAATAACAAAGATTTTTTATCATCTTGATTGAAGGACCAGATGTATCAAAGAATTAAAACGTATTTAGGAGCACTGATGGTTTGTTCAAGGAATATGACATCTCAGGAAATTCAGTTATTAGTGTTGTGAAATATGTCTCAGTTCGTTGATACCCCTTAGAGCTGTTTATAAACCTTGAATTAAAGAAATCTGCTGGACTAAAGTCTTATTTTCTCTCAGAAACTGCTAAGAGGCCTAGTCCAGAAGATTGAAAGATATATTAAAAGATTCTAGGCTGAGATTTACGTTAATTTTATCGAGTCAACAGCAACAGTCTTCACAGAGTTCAACAAATCCCTTCAGTATGAAGACCCATTGTTCTATCTGTCAAAAGGGAAAATGGACAAATGCATAAACAACTTGGCCAGGTGGTTAAGGCAATAAACTAGTAATCCGAGGGTCGTGGGCTCGAATCCCCGTCACACCAAACATGCTCGCCCTTTTAGCTGTATGGGTGTTATAATGTGACTGTCAATCCCACTGGTCGCTGGTAAAATAGTAGCCCAAGAGTTGGCAGTGAGAGATGATGGCTAGCTATCTTCCCTCTATATCTTAGTCTTACATTGCTAAATTAGGGACGACTAGCACAGATAGCCCTTATGTAGCTTCGGGCGAAATTCGAAAAGAAAGAAACAAACATAAACAAGTAATATTCATATTTGTTAAGCCAGAAACTTTCAGGAAAGAAGAGGAAAAGGGGGCTTAAGTAAAACATTAAACCTCGGTTTTCATAACTCAGAAGGTGACAATCAAATCAGTGTTGATTTTATCACAACAAAACACGTTAAGCGGATTTTCAGTGAAGGAGATACTGAACAACGTGAATTTCATCGATTCTATGAAGATGTGGGAATATACTATGAGTCAGCATTCAGTTTTTGCCTAAAATGACCACCAACAGATGATATGCTAATGAAAACAGCATCTTTGTTGATTTTGCTCAAAGGAACAAATCATCATTTGATAATGTGAGGGAAGCAACGTCCCAACTTCCATACATCAATAGAGATAACCATGCTAATTATCAGATAGTGGATGAACCGGAGGAGGAGTTCATGACCTATCAATCAGTGGCAAAAAAGGAGATTCTGCAGTGTATAGAGTAGAGGAAAGGTCATGGAAATGCAAGAGAAAGTTGACATCACATGGATATAATTTGGGGTATTTGCAGTAATATCTCCACAAGTTCAACTATGTTGCCATGCCAAAGGTTATAAGTTCTTATATGTTTATTATTATTAATATAAACACTACTAAAGATAATAATTTTCTCTCTTAAAAACTGTTTTTATTGCTTTTGTTTTCTTCTGGTGTCTTAACATTGTAGTTTTTTATCAGTAAATAAAACGATTTGGAGTTCGATAACAGTCACAGGTACAGTACCAGCAAGACTCCGGTTTTACTGTTCATCTCTTGTTATTGTCATAACGGAAGTAGCTATTATTTTCAACCTGATAGAACTAATTTTTAGATATGTTTTTCCATTTATATTCAAATATTTTAATCTAAATATTCATGCAGATATCCTGCACATAGTATGATGTCCCTATTAACAAATTTCGTGCAAATGAATCAATTCGGTTGTCACTTTGGTTCTATATCTTTATTCACTATTCAGTGTAGATTGTTTTTTGTGTATTTATTTTAGTACCAACTCACACAACAGACTATATCCTCTTTGTTCACCACGTGGAGCTGAGCCCTGGTTTTAATACTGTAACTTCACATTCAACGGCTTGACGATTATGATTATTGCTACAGAACATTTAAATATGAATACATATCCAGTTGCAACTTAAATTTAAAAAAAAAAACATTCACGTAAGCTGCAACATCATAAGCACTACGAGACAATGTTTCACTGTAGAAATTATTGTAAGCTGTCATGTCTTACTACACGATTCATCTACTGTTTTCATCATCGAAACTACCATTCACTACGATCAAGTGAATTCAACGTTTATGTGTAACAATACTGTTCCCTAAGTTGCTGATGATTATACTATACAGTCTTGGCCAAACTTTTTGCATATTTTGTAACAAATAACATCGTTATTATTAAGATGGAACACAAATACCTTAACATTGTCAATGTGACAAATACATGTTATACTAAACATCTATACATGTAATATACATAATGAGATGGGTTATTTTGGGCATCATGAAAGATTTATCAGCACAGCAAACAATTTTATCAGATACGCATAGAAATATGTGTTAGTCAACAAGCGACCTATTACAATAAAATCTTACCAAAATATATAATACATAATAACAAAATATAACATAAAGTTATTATAAACAGTGTATGTAACCTTATATCTGTTTATATTAAACTTTCAGTACTTAGTTTGTCCTTCTCTACTCTAATAATCTCCACAAGGCGACGTGGCATACTGTTGATAAGGTTGTTGATGTAATACACCATAATTTCATCCCAACTTTTTACTAGAAAGCGTTGCAACTCTGCTATAATAGCCTCTTTAGAGTCGTAGCTAGCAATTTTCCAGCTCATTTTTGCCCCACTAATCCTAATTGGATTACAACCTGGAGAATTTGCTGATAATTAAATCTTTTAACGTCTGCAAGTACCTGTTGGAGGTGTCATTGACGTTTTTCTGGAGGATGTGAAGAGTAGTTTTTCCACCATAATGAATAGCTGCCTAAACATGTATTGCACCATCTTTGAGAAAGACAGTCTTCTCTTATCTGTTCTCCAGACAAATGACGAACACGAATTCCATCATTATCTTTAACAAGCCAGAAATAGGACTTATTTGAAAAGATGACATGTCGCCAATGATAAACTGTAAGCTGGCATGCTGTGTTGGTCAAGTGATACAGTGGCGGCAAAGAATTCTCGTTGGTATACGTTACAGATAGCCAGTCTTACGAAATAACTTTGTTTCGTCAGTCTCCTATTCACTGCTTTTCTAGATACCCTGGAATTAATGTGTTTCTGCCATTCCTGTTGAAAAGTGTTGCAATATATCTTTGACCTTGACATGTTAACCTGACCGAAACAAGGTTATCACGGGAAACAGTTTTTGCGTCTACTGGTAAACATTCCTGGAAGAGCGTTTCCTGTAGTCCCATGATGTTTCAGGATTCTAGATATAATAAACTGGGAGTACCCTACTGTTCTGGCAACGTCCGTTTGCTTCACATTATTTCTGGACAGTCGAACAATTTGATACCAACGCTCTATAACTTTTGGTACGTGACAAGGCATAACTCTAACCAAGTACAGAAAAATCGTCTGAACTAAGGTTTGATCTCTTTCAAAAAATATTATAACTAAAACACACTTTTATACAAAACAGGTGTGTGTGTGTGTGTGTATGTGTATTTTGACGGAGAAGTGTTCAAAATAAAATATACAGACCAGAATAATAACTCGTACATGTTTGTCCAATAATACGCTACCTCCCCTGTTACTTACTAGTGGGGTATTTACTCAGTAACTACAATATCCGTGACAACAATAACAACAACGTAGCACAGTATGTAAGCATTTTGGCCAAGACTGTACAATCCTTTCTCAAGAACCCATAAAAGCTCTCTGCAGTCTTATCCATACACACGCACACTTGTTAATAATGGTTTTTAATTCGCTATCTGGTGTCCAGTTTCTATTAATAAAACGTAAAAAAAGTGATATATTTATTCTAGTTAAAGTAAACTGTTTTGATTGTTTTTGTGTTTTTAATGATAGAAAAAATAGCTGTCTGTTATTTCTTTTGACTTCATTCGACATTAGTATTGTTACAGATTCAGCATATTGAGACGAAAGATCAAACACCGAATTACCTGTATTTTTTGTTCTGTTTTGTGAAACTTTATATTATATCGTTAGAAACCAAAAAGCTAACAAAATTCTTTGTATAAAACAAAAAAAAAATATTGTGTGTGCAAATTTCCAGTCCTCTATGGAAACCAAAAAGCTAACAAAATTCTTTGTATAAAACAAAAAAAAAAATATTGTGTGTGCAAATTTCCAGTCCTCTATGTGGTTAACACTATATAATTGGGGATCGGGTTTCAAAGTTAAGAATGATATATCCTATACATCAACGAACAAGTTTGTTTTTTTCTAGCATTAAAGTACACCATTACCAGTATTCAATGACGTAAGCATCAGAAGATGCTAAGGGAACTTGATCAATCACAACATTTCATCAATTAATCCAGTATTTATCGCTAGAGAACTAGGTTTAATCTATTACTTATTCCGTTTTATACTTGGTGTTACAGATTAGAAAATATTTTATGCGTGAATATGATACTTTACCTCGTGACTGATACCGTAAATCACGCGAAAGAGTTACTCTACTCTATGATAAACTATTTATTTTATTTGAAATATACTTGGATGTAATTTGTTGTGAAGGGTAGCAAGAAAAAATACATTTTATCCCACATGCTGTGCAATGTACAAAGCCAAGAGAGAATTGTTTGAAAGCTCCCTGCTATGGTACATAATCACTGTTTTCTTTGAAATTCCCAAATATTTCCTGTTTTCTATGTTTTATTTTATATTATTGTTTACTAAACTAGAATTGAACTTTGGAAAGTTTTGAAAAACTTTGGAAACTTAACTTATGTTAAGCAGTTTACTTTATGTAATTTTCATAAATTTTACTTATGAAATACAAATGGAAAATGTGTTTTCATGCAAGATATTGGTAGAGAGTGAAAATTCGCCAGAGGGAGACAGCCTACACTGTGAATTACAAACACGACTCCCTCTAGCGAGGGTTTATCTTTGCCGGAACTACTATATTTAAAACTGCCGTGGCCACTTTTTAATTGCCTGTATTTAAATATTTTTCTCCCCAAAATCGATTTTAAACAAACAAAAAAAAAAGAATAGGTTTTATTATTGTGCTTGTGGAATATATAAACCATGGTCGCGTATTAAGAAACATTCAGACCGTGGTGGCGTACTGTAACCTGCGTAAGTGTAATAAACAAAATTATCTATATAAATAAATGTGTGTATTTGTATCTCTCTCTTATACGTTTCCACATCTCTTGATCAAACAGCACTAAGCCTAACATTATACTAAAGCGTGATATGGGAAAGGTCATGGGGTGTTGGATCCTCATTAATTTCATATCTAATTTCGGAAAACATGATGTCTTTCTTTTCAGTATTGATGCTTTTATGTAGTTTATTACACATTAATGTTTATTATGTTAAGAAATAAGATAAAAATACAATTTTCTATCGTTTGTTACAAACGAGTTTTCACTTCACCCGTCCAACGGGTGGGTACTCCAGCGACTTATATATAAAACGTAATGACTACAGTATCACACACGTGAGTGTGTTACTCTTCATGTCATAGCAAATTAGTCAGGAAGACAAAATTGTTAAAGGTTTCAGAAATGTTTCCATTTGCTTTTGTAGGCATAATATTACAGAATTCAAGATTACTATTTTTCAACTAAAAACACTATTTACTCAGAATATTATGAATTATGGTGTTAAAAAAGGTCATCAGCCATAGCTTCATAATAATATAAATAATCAGATCCATTATTCAAACGTTGTATAAGTAATTGTCATAGTTTTTCATTACTGATGTAGAAAGGAGTAGCTAAGCAAGAAGATAAGATTTCGAACATGTGCACAACACTTTGTATACTGCATATGTCATAGAAAATTACCTTAAATACAATTATTAAATCTACTGGAAATATGATGTTTCTGCTTGTCGTAGGCCTAAACAAGGAAACACAGAAATTTCAAAAGGGTCAGGATAATTTAATTCTGTATAATAATTTAGTATGGTTAGAACAATAGCTTTAAATGTGTTTTCATTTTATGTACGGCCAGGTGGTTAGAGTGTTTATCTCTCTCTAGGTGTTTGGGTATATATATTTGTATACCCAGGAGGGTCAGGTACACTAGGCCTCTTTCTCCATCATGTGTTTGACTCTTTCTCTCTCTAGGTGTTTGGGTATATATATTTGTATACCCAGGAGGGTCAGGTACACGAGACCTCTTCCTCCATCATGTGTTTGACTCACAACTCTCAGGTTGCGAATTCGAATCCCCCTCCCACCAAAAATGCTCGCCCTTTCCATTATGTGGGTATTATAATGTTACGATTAATCTCATTATTCGTGATGACTAGCTGCCTTCTCTCTAGTCTTTCACTACTGAATTATGGACGACTAGAGCAGAAATTCAAAGCAAACTAAACCCTTTTATGTACTTTTGACATACAAATGATAATAAAAAAAACAGTATAAAGACAAAAGCATTTATTTAAGTAGAAACTACATCTGGAGCATTAAAAATCAACAAATACAAACGTAACTAAAATGGGTGGTACAATTATTCCTGTTGGAAAATAGTAGTTTCTATTATTAAATCATAAAGACAACGAAGTTACTATAAGTAATGTTGAAAGCTCATTTTTCTGTCTCTCCAGAAAGGACTTGAAGGCTCAAACAAAACAAATGACATTGCAATATGTCTAGAGGGCCGAACAATTATTAGTGGTTTAATGTATAGGGCTATGGATTGAAAGGTTCAAAGCTCGAGCCACGAGATGCCACTAATCATGCTCCACTTTTATAACTGTGTGAACATTATACTGCAACAGTCAATGTTTCATTGGATTAGGTTACCAGCCTTGTGGACGACGTGTGTTATCAACTAGTTGCTTGCTTTCCCTCTGGTGAAGAGTCTAGCTTATAATCTAAGGTGTCGTTCTGGTTAAAAATACAAACACTAATCAATGTTTCTAGTAGTATATGTGTGTAGTATTTTTTTCGTACGTTCCATTTTTTGATCATTTTTAACATTTTAGTTTTGTGTTTATTTATTAAGTTGTCTGTAATTTGACTTATTTTGTTAATGTTATTAAAAAACAAGTTAGCTGAAGAGCGTTAATCAATTCTTAAAGAGATTGATATTAATTACTTCTGTAATAAAGACAAGTGAAAAATTTTAACTTGAGTGTAAGTTGGTTGGTATTGTTGAAAATATGAATCACAAAGCGAGTTTATACCAATAACGTTATTACTTGTTTTATAAGATGTGTGTGAGTTCCATACCTCTCGATTTATCACAGGTAAACAGACAAGCAAACAGAAAAACAGACGGTCAAATATATATTTGTTAAGAATATGAATTTTGAAACTAATTTCTGCCAATAATGTAACTTCATGTTTTAACATACATATGTCTGTGTGTGTATACGTGGTCTACTGTTTATCTATAATTATATATAAATTAACAAAAGATAAATAAATAAGCAGTTAGATGGTTGTATATGAATTAGAAAATGAGTTTCTATCAGTAATAATACAGTTGTTTTATGACATGTATGTCTACCCTGATTATTAATTTATCTAACTATTAATATAAGTAGATGAACAGACAGAAACACAGATGATAAAATAAGGTATATACAGAATATTACATTTCTTAAATTCATCACGTGTTAAAGCACAATAATTAATGACTGTTATTAAATCCGAAGTTTGGTACTTTTAATTCTGAAATACATCTTGTTTTTACATCTATGTGCATGTGATCCCACTTCCTTCATCTTCAATTTGAAAGAAATGAAAACGAGTTTGCGTGCAAAAGAATAGATATAGGTGCGGTTCCAATCACAGAACGTGTTATCTGTAATAGATATAGGTGCGGTTCCAATCACAGAACGTGTTATCTGTAATAGATATAGGTGCGGTTCCAATCACAGAACGTGTTATCTGTAATAGATATAGGTGCGGTTCCAATCACAGAACGTGTTATCTGTAATAGATATAGGTGCGGTTCCAATCACAGAACGTGTTATCTGTAATAGATATAGGTGCGGTTCCAATCACAGAACGTGTTATCTGTAATAGATATAGGTGCGGTTCCAATCACAGAACGTGTTATCTGTAATAGATATAGGTGCGGTTCCAATCACAGAACGTGTTATCTGTAATAGATATAGGTGCGGTTCCAATCACAGAACGTGTTATCTGTAATAGATATAGGTGCGGTTCCAATCACAGAACGTGTTATCTGTAATAGATATAGGTGCGGTTCCAATCACAGAACGTGTTATCTGTACAACGAGAACGTAAATAAAGAGATGCCACGGAGAGCTGAAGAGACGTGAAATGGATTCTGCTATAGAGTTGGTGAGGTTGTTCCTATAACATGGAGATGTTCACTGTCAAATTCAGCACAGTGCAGATGAGATCGCCAACAATAGACGCTGGCATGATGGGCACACCACCGGACATCCTTTTCTGAAGACCTCGCCACTATCCATTGACACCTAGCTTGTCTTTAGTATTACTTGATGGCAGCCAGCCGCGAACAAAAGGGTCGAGATAGCGGTCGACTAGGACATTTTAGGTTTTACTATTCAGAATGAACTGGCCAATTCAGCTTCACTCGGCGGTAAAAAGCAGCATTACGCCCCCGGGAGTTTCACCAATACACACTTGAAAAGCTGGCCTTCATTAGGAGATGAAACGGTCGATATCTCTCTTATAGACTGTGGACCTCAGCCATCTAATATGTCAATGTTCAGTTGTTATTGCAAATCTGCCAGTAAATAATTTATAAAATGAGTTTTGTGTCATTACATGTTTTATAAACATTTTCATATTTAATTTATTTCAGGTACATCGAACGAAACGTCTATAATTTGTCACAAATATAATTACTTCCAACATGCTCCTACATAAAAAAATAAACTTCTCAGCGGGTTTTACTGAACCATACTTCTATATAAGACTTTGAAAAGCGTAGCACCAACACGGTCTTCAGCAAACATTGTGATGTGATGTTTCATGTTATGCGGAAACTTTCAACAATAAAAGTACATAAAACAAAAATTATTTCATGTTATGTGTTATTAACGGTTTTTCTTACAATAATAATTTTCATGCAGAATGAAACAGTGATAAGAAAATTAAGAGTTCTCGTTAGTAATTACCGAAAGACTATTTTTAATTCACTCTATGATATAATTAATTATTGTATTTTTAGTAAAAACAAATGATATTTCACAAAAATATAAAAATTACATTCATTTCATTTATTATGATGAACATTCAAAAATATTTTATTTTTAGTGTAAACCAAAGTTGTATATATCAATTTACATGAACACATTTTCTAAATTCCTCTATATCTTCTTTTTTCGAGATTTTTATGTATAATTTAACCACACATAAGTTGTCTTCAAGGTGCTGCTATAAAAGATATTGAGTATCGTTTTATCACTAAATACTAACATTTTTATGTATAATTTATCCACACATAAGTTGTCTTCAAGGTGCTGCTATAAAAGATATTGAGTATCGTTTCATCACTAAATATTAAAATTTTTATGTATAATTTATCCACACATAAGTTGTCTTCAAGATGCTGCTATAAAAAATATTGAGTATCGTTTCGTTACTAAATGTTAAGATTTTTGTGTATGATTTATCCACACATAAGTTGTCTTCAAGATGCTGCGATAAAAGACACTGAGTATCGTTTCGTCACTAAATGTTAAGATTATTATGTATGATTTATCCACACATAAGTTGTCTTCAAGATGCTGCTATAAAAGACACTGAGTATCGTTTCGTCACTAAATGTTAAGATTTTTGTGTATGATTTATCCACACATAAGTTGTCTTCAAGATGCTGCTATAAAAGACATTGAGTATCATTTCGTCACTAAATGTTAAGATTTTTGTGTATGATTTATCCACACATAAGTTGTCTTCAAGATGCTGCTATAAAAGACACTGAGTATCGTTTCATCATTATATGTTAAGATTTTTGTTTTTAATTTACTGTTGATGAGCACTTCTTATATTCACATAGTTCAGCGCTAATTTATGATTAGTAGCTAATTTTTAAATGTTGCTTTAACCTTGTGTGTTATTTTCGCTTATAAAACTCATAGTTTACTAATTAATATACATACGTAAGCTGATTTTTATTGCATTATTTGATAATAACGTACGCTAAATATTTGAAGAAAATTCTAGTTTAACTAAAAATGTTCAAATTTATGTTTTAATTGAAATTAGCATACCTTACTTTTAATTGCTTTATTAAATGTCAAATATTTTTTTTTCTGAAAACTTATATGAAAAATTAAAATTCGCCTGTTAAGTTGCAAGTAGGCCCAGTAAACCGATTCTGAGCTATTCCAGTTTAGTGTTTGTGGTTGTCCTTTGTCAAGGGCCAGACGTGGTCTAGCATTAGCGTTCTCAGATTGTCCATCTCTGGGTTCATGGTTTGCGGCTCATTGCCGCAAAAATGCACTTTGTCTTTGGAGTCGTCTGTGTGTGACAGTGACCTGCTTCGCTAGATAATAGTTGTCCTGAACTTGGTATGAATGTTAATTACTATCTTTCTTCTTTCAAAATTAGGGACAGCTATATGCTGTTAGTCTCTGTGAAACTTTTCTAAACGGACATGGAAACCCTCTTTCAGCGTACCATGCAAGAAACAAAATAATTGAAAATATACTGATTTCTACAAGAATGAACTAGCATAAATGTTTATTTTTACTTCGTTATCTAATTTCTTGTTAATTTTTGTTTCTACGAATACTTTCACGATTTTATTTGTTGTATGTGTATACTTGATACCTTTTGGCTTTCTTTCTTTAAATATTTTGATGTGAGTTCCTTTACGTGTTCAGGTGTAATTCCCAGAGAAGGCTCTGCCTGTACCGTGTAACTTTGAGGTCCAAATACCCATTTACTCGTTTGAAACACTTGAAGAAGAAGACGGGTGATGGATAAGTGGCAACTGTGACAACACCACACTTTGGCCTGGGATTACTGTACTGTACTGTACTGATTTACCTCAAGTATCAGTATTAGACGTCCTCAACAGGTGTTGTGATCATTTTGTTCTGTATTGGTGTTTGAGTATAACACCTATAAAATAATGGTGTTACTACATTGTCCTAACTCTGTTACAAATCCCATGGATAGACTAAATTAAAAGAACAGACCTACTGTCAAGTGACCACAAGTTTGTGAATCTGCAGATGCGCCCTCACCACGTTCTTTCTCTTTATCTCAATTTCTGATATTCCTTTTTCTAATGAAAATATCATTTTGCTTCGTACAGAAATAATTAGAGGGGTTTGCTACCTCTCCAAAAGTGGTCACGAAATTACGAATTGGAAAACTACAGGTCAAAACATTATGACTACAAAAAGTGAACTCCTCTTGAAATCATGGGACATTCATTAAATGACCATGAAGGTCACTCCTCACAATGCTTTGAACTCCTCAAAGTGGTTGACATATGAGAGTTCGAACTTCCTGCTGAAATCTACAGTCATATATATTAGTGTGAATCTTTACTCCTAATTATAAAATATCTGTACCAACCTGTTTATATAGGCATTTACATCACCATGCTCAGATTATGATTTTAAGACAGGTTATTTGAGATGCAAGGTTTGTCTTTATATTTCTAACCCCCTCCATTACTTCTATTGTAAGTAATTTTGACAATCTAAAACATATTGTTGTAATTATTTGATCCATATTTGTTGCATTACCGAGGACACAAAACCGTCGTGTGTGAGTTATGTTGTGTCAGTTGCTCTGAGTACTGCTACTCTTATTCTAGATTGTATAAACAGATTGTGAAGAAAGAGTTACAGATATTAATAACCTCAATGATATATTGCAACAAGGAATAAGAAAGGCGATGCCTCTTCCGAAATAGTTATGTCATTGTCTTTTTGCAACAGATGTAACTCAAGAACATTTAATGACATGCCCATTGAGGTGGAGTAGGGGGCAGACCTCAAATGGAGAACTTTTTCTCCAGGAGTTTCCCTCACTTCTGTCTAACATATCAGGATTTAGTCTTTTAATATTTCTTACTAGCATGAAAGGGTTAGTTTTTCTTTGGACGGGCAGTGGTGAATTTAATGGTAGTTTGAAACAGTATCAGTCCACTGTGAAGCTGTACAAACAGAGCTTAAGTTAAAGGCTGCTTCTTAATGGCAAAAGCCTTTTTCTTTTGCGTTTAATATATTTGACCTCTTTAAATATAGGTCTTCTGGTTCATTATTTAACCTTTTTACCCATTTAGTATACTCTCTTGCCAATCTCAACTTAGTAGTTCCACATTTTGTCGCGAATAAACAGAAATCCTAGAAACGTTTTTGCTAATAAAGTATATCATTTTCTTATGGCCAACAGAACACTAGAGATTGAAAGTAAATAAAGTAATATGTTTATTTCAAATAAAGCACAAAGCTACACAATGGGCTTAGCTGTGCTTTGCCCACCACGGGTATCAAAATCCGGTTTCTAGCGTTATAAGTCCGCAGATAGCTGTGCCACTAGGGAGCTCCCTAGACAGAAGTAAATAAATTCATGACTCATCAACAGTTATTATGACACGAAAAGATGCTTTCCTTACATGTAATTATAAAAACCAAAACGAAAGACCGTTCATAAAAACTGAAAAACACAGCACGTGAGGCCGCAAATTTGCATGTTTTCAACACGGATCCAACAAACTTTCATGTCAAATTTGACGGAAATCCACTAATGGACGAAGTAATGATTAGAAAAAAGAAAAAACGCCCAGAAAAACCGATAAATTGAAAATTTGTATATATCCTCACATGAACCTAATTAACTCGATAACAATTAGATCCATCCACACTCTGCAAAGTAGTTACTTGGACTTACAACAGGTAACAAACAATACTGCTGATATAGTTACTTAGACTTACAACAGGTAACAAACAATACTGCTAATATAATTATATATATTTATTTATATACCCGTCTCAAACCCGTCTTCCATGGCTTTTTTATACTAACGAATTAATGCGGCGAGTTGTACTGTGTACGAGTTTAAGCCATAATAACAACTGTTACTCAGTTATTACTAAAGTTCTCAGCTATTTACTAAACAGTTACAAATTCATTCACATACTTAAAACTTGCACACATAAAGAGTGCATATTACATTAGTAATAATGTTCACTAAGTTGCTAGTATTGAAACACTGAAGTAATTATTGAAATCAGCAAACTACCAACGGAATTCTATAAGTTATATAACGAAAGAATATTTAAACTATAATATGTTTCTATGTAATTACATCACGTGAAAATCAAGTGACTCTATAAGTTTTGTGGTGTATTGTATTCAAATGTTATCTTCGTCAAGAACAGAAATCTACTTTCTTTTTTTTTGCAGAGATTAAAATTCTTATTTTTAAATTTCTATCTCCTTTTATTTTGAAATGAATCAGTCAATTCAACCTTCCTTCTATTGATTTAGACAGGAAGAATAATCCTCACATTACGACATTATTCCCAAGTAGTTTAGGATCGGGTGTACAACCTTATTCCCAACTAGTTTTAGGAATGAGTGTATAGTACTGGACTGTACATTCCTTGGGACTCAGCACATGAAACAAAACAAAAACTCAACATACTAAGAAACCAAATAAACACAGCCATAAAACTACGCTCACCAGATAAAATTAACGACGAATTAGACAAAATAAAACAATACTTCATCAACATCAATAAGTTTCCTCCACAAACCATAGAAAATATTATACGCACACACCTAGACAAACAGCAAAATCAACTAACAAAAGTAAATATATCTCACGAGTTTTCAATTCAAGTTTGTGTTCTAAAACGCTTTAAGTAACACTTTTAAGTGTTGAGTTGTTATGAATTCCTACAAATTGGCTTCTTCGCAGTGTAATTTAAATTTAAAACTTTCACCAATGCATTATCAAAGTTTTGTATCAGTTCGTCGGTTTGGCAAGAAAAACTTCTATAAAGATATCGATATTACGTTCACATGGGGACCGTCTTAGCGACAGTTTGACGAATATTCAACCGAGATAACTTGTGCAATAAGGTATAAAATTAAAATCAGACCAAGGTTTAAAACACACATTAAATTGTCATTTGGGTGAAGACTATACATGTTTAGAAAGCTATACCATACTATCATCAGGAGTAGAAACTAACATAACAAACAGTTTGATTTAAATAGAAAAGGCTTGTACTCGTTAAGGGTGATATGAATATTATGCGTAATAAACCAATATTTCTTTAACAAAAATTTTCATTATCACTAGCTAACCCTCCATCTCCGTTTAGTAAAGCATTGTTTAATTTTCAGCACAATATTTCTGTTGACTCTCTAATATTCAATTCATCTTGATTGTTGGTTGTTTTTGAATTTCGCGCAAAGCTACTCGAGGGCTATCTGCACTAGCCGTCCATAATTTAGCAGTGTAAGACTAGAGGGAAGGCAGCTAGTTATCACCACCCACCGCTAACTCTTGGGTTACTCTTTTACCAACGAATAGTGGGATTGACCGTCACATTATAATGCCCCCACAGCTGAAAGGGTGAGCATGTATGGTGCGACCGGAATTTGAACCCGCGACCCTCGGATTACGAGTCGAATGCCTTAACACGCTTGGCCAAGCCGGGCCTCATTTTGAGTGTTACACATGTTTAAAATCATTGTCAGGTGTCATTATATTGAATGATCTCTATCGACAATGTATTCAGGAAGAAAAGAAATTATCATATTCTTGTTACGTATACAACTTTTATACTTATTAATATGATATTTCAAATTACGTTTAGTTTCATTAATACATTTTTATTGTTTATTTGTTTGTTTCGAATTAAGCACAAAGCTACACAATGGGATATCTGTGCTCTGCCCTCCAAGGGTATCGACACCCAGTTTCTAGCGGTGTGAGTCCGCAGACATACCGCTATACTACTGAGGGGTATTTGTATTGAATTTACACTTAAGTTTATATATGTCATTTTTATCTTTAATACTAGGAGGTACTGATTTCATTATTTTAATTGATTAAGAAATCAGAATAAAATTATGTTTTCTGAACACACTGGCGCAGTGGCTGGTTATACTCTATGTATACATATATTAATATCATTGAACTATTAATTTTACTGTCATAGACACTGTTTAATCTAGTACATCGTTTAATAAAAATTGAGTTATGTAATTTTTGTATTGTATGCTCACCAATGTCAAGATTAATTGTTTCAGCGGTGTGACTGTGAACTTATAACACCAAACTTCGGGTTTTGGTACTTGTGCTGGGCTCAGCACAAATAACACATTGTATAACTTTGCATTTAACAACAAGAAATACATGATCAGCAACACTGTTCATCGTTTGCAATTTGTTTTCCAAATAAGAAGAATAGGAACACATTTTTAACGTTCTATCTACACAAGTTTGGAAAGCTGATTTTTTACGTAACATATATCTAGTGAAAAGAAAATCGCTATTCAAGAGGTTTTTATTTTCATCCAAATGAAGTTGGAGTGGCTTTTTGGATCAGTGACAACATTAGGATCTAGGTATCTATTTTTGCATCCATAAGTCAGTAACAAAATTAGGATTTAGGTATCTATTTTTCACATTACCATAACCACTAGACATCAAACTATTTTTGAAGCCTAGTCTTTGGGAACATTCCTATTGATATATATATAGTGCTTTAATTTCCTTGAGAAAGATAATTGTCGAGACAGATGTCCTTAAACTCCTCGTGGCAGAGATTTTCTCTGGTTTCTCCAACCAAGAAGTATCCATGGTTAGGAGAATCTTCACTCATGAAAATGAGATATCTGTACTAGAATTCTACTTTTGATATTGACATCATCACATCCACCTGATTATGTCAAGGCATTGACATTATAGCAGGTGCTCTAAAATGAATATTTAAAGCATCTGCTATAATATATGTGTGTATGTGTTTGTAAACTTTCTTCAAATTTTCAGGTATTTAATGAAAATAATTCATAAAGTTATTTGTAGTTAAACACAAAGCTGCACAAAGAGCTGTTTGGGCTCTGTCCACTGAGTGTATCGAAATCCGGTTTCTGGCGTTGTAAGTCTGCAGACGTTCCGCTGTGCCAATAGGAGTGCAATGAGCTTACAGTTTTACAAAAGTAAGTACTATAATAGCTATGACTGTCCACTGAAGTCACACCATGTCAGCTGCTCAACCTACTACCCTTCAAATTCAGATCATGAATGGATCGAGGAGAAAGAGGTACATAAGTTGAGACCTAAAATAACATCACTCATTCAAAAGCGACGAAGACGGCGATACTGTTTCTAACATGGAGTTATGCTGTTACAATCTATCGCACTAACACAATGTGATGCAAACATATATCTCCATTGCACCTGTGGAGTTTTTCTGACTACTTAAAAGTTATTTTGACCACATTTATAAGCACGTTCATAAAATAACACTTACCACATCAAGATGCCTTCTTCACAATATCGATAACAGTGACCTCGCTGACACAGTGAAAGTGTCGAGCCTTTCGTACTAAGTAAATGACACCAAGCCCTCAACTGATTCTTGCCTTGGAGTTTCCTTATATAGAGAAAATTTGCTTAAAAACTATTTGACCAACTGTCTTTGTTACTATACAACCTATTAAACCTTTGAACCCATTTTCTTCTGTGCTTTCATTGGTCAGACAGTCATGTTATGCTTTCTTTACCTGTCACCTAGACTGATAATCAACAATGCAGATCTTGATAATTTCATGGATCAGTTGCAATCTCCCTTTTGACAGGCTTAAATAGATAAGATCCGCATCAGAATGATGGAGGTATTGATGGAAGACCAATACTGCCAATGGTTTGTCCATTTGTTCATTCTTTCTTTCTTTTTTTCTTGGAAGTTGGGCAGTGACTCAAGGAGCATTTATCACTTTTTTATCATTCAAGAAAGGATTGAGCATCGTCAATACTACATGATTTGATGCAATGGTCAAGATAAAGAAGTTCAGTTGGCCCTCCTTTACAACAATTTCTCAGTTTGTGCCTGTAATTGCTAATCTAATATATCTAATGCTTGTGAGGAGACAGAAATTAATAATAATGAAAACAGCGCTACTTATTATCTTTGCAATTGACGGTTTCGATGCTTTCTTTGTTTATGGTAAACACCTGACTGCCATAGGCTATGAGAGGATAAGAATCAAGCCAAGGATATCTTTCAAAAGGATTGTGCTCAAATATGGCGATTCAAACCAAAGAAACATTTCATGAGCTCCACTTCGAATACCTCTTCCAAAACCAGTTTGTGGAACAAATATAAACATTGAATAAAAATATACATCTCATTTCATTTCAATCTTGCAATACAATGGCCAAAACATAGTACTATCAACACGGATTTGTCAACATTCTTTGAGTGTGCTTTTCCTACAATTCTAGTACCTCCTTTTGTTCTCTGCCTTGCCATCCATCAATACAGGTGCTACAAAAACTCCACTTACTTTTCAGTCTAAGTGTTTTAGAATTACAACCGATCATTCACGCTGGTAAAACTGACAACTGCTCTAACTCAGGCCAGCATTGTACATTAGATCAATTAGATTACATCAATTACAATATACACTCCATTATATCTTTCCTACCCGTTTCAAATTTCTTCAGCCTTTTTTATTTAAACTGGATTTGGCAGAAGAAGGAATTTCGAGGTATACTAAGCCAAAGTAAAGTGTCAAGACTTCTTTTATTATAGGTCTATTGCTTTAATTAGTTGTATATGTATATACATAAAGTGGGGGTTAATGCTTGTCTATTCTTCTTTAGTCCTTATAATCAAACAACTTTCTGTCTAACACCAGTACGATTTCTTTAAATAGTGATAAAACATTGACCTCCTGGTTACAATACAAGCATCATTAAGAAACGTTTTCTCAAGAGGGAGCATCTTGATTCTTTCTGTTTTCCTTTTGAGAAAGCTTATAAAACCACATGTCTGTTTGACATGTTACAGAACCACCGTGTATATTACTTGTGTGTCATTTCGCCCATTTTCAGCAGCGAAGGTATTTTGAGTCTATGTGGGATCAATAGTATCCTGATCTTTTAGGTATATGACTTTGGAGTACTTAATGTCTGTGTCATACATTGTAGTAATAAGATCAGAGCTATCACTGAATAACTTTCTGAAACCATTGCAAACAAACCCTATCAAAAATGACACATACTAAGTGGCAGCTCCTATCTGGTCGTGCTAGGATAATACTAAAACTTATTTTAAAATTTCACCATCTAAAAATATGTACATGTGCTTTCGTCACGAATGGAGATTGTGTCCTAATCCAGAACTTCATTTGACGGTGTACAAGTTTCTATGGTAGCTGGGACATAGTTCCTAGAATTTCTCTTCCGTCTCTTTAGAATCAGATAAGTATTATGTCCTCAAGATCTAGAATGCCTTGCTCAAAGACTCTGCATTGAAGATGTAGAATCCTGTACATTTTAAGAACCTTGCCCAGGAGGATTTTACACCTCTATAGCCCAGAGAAGTTACACAGATTCAAATGAACTTCAACATCACTTCAAACATCTGTACCTTCTTTGCAGCGTGATGGAAATCACCAATTACTCCCATGGTATCCAACATAGAAATCTGTTTTACGCTGCTTTACTTTATGCAGTCTTAGTATGCAGTGAAAGTGGATAGAGCCGGATCTAACTTTGGATAAAATTTGCTGAATTTAATTATAAGCTCATTTCTCTATAGCTTGCTACTATTTCCCACTGTTGAGTCACAAGTTGGACACTCCCGACTAGACGTGTTGACTTTTCTTCAGTGACCACCGTTTGAACCATCCTAACTTTTACAGATGGCCAAAAATCAGACGACTCTATTGGCTCTGCCATGAGTTACTGCAGCTTTGTAATTACTCCCAAGATCCCATACAGATTCTGTGTTTACTGCTGGACGGTATGTAATTTTCTTTATTAAGTGATACATTAATTTTATGATCTATACCAACTTCCTCAGCTCTTTTAAAGCTCTGGAATCGCTTCCTTTGTCATCTCAAACTTCTCTTGGGCATTCAAAAATGACTGGCTTACTTTTCAATATCATCTTTTTCTATTATTTGTTTCTAGATTCCTGGTTATGTCGATACATAAGAGAATAAGTTTGCTGACACAGCTGTCAAATTGACCTCCACTCTCGCCATCTTGGATTTTCCTAGCCCATCTAAGGGTTATCGGACTTTTATCAAAAGAAAATTTCCTTCCTTGGATATGCGACATATGCACAATCTTTTTCAAACCAAATCAGTTATTAATCACTGACCATATAGTTTGCGCAGTAACAGGAATGAGAGTTGTCCTAATAAGATACCGTAATGACCATAGTCTTTCGAGCCATCATTTTATTCTGCAAGGTAATGTTCCTGTGATGTGTAAGTTGTGTGACATTCAGTTTACAGTTGCCCCGTTTTACTCTTATGTTTTACTCTTTACTCTTGGGCATTCAGTACAATGTTAAACAGACTAAAACTTCTGGTACCTCACTGACATCATCCACATTGATCATGTTTTCACAAGCCATAGGCCTTATTTGATGCTGTTTCTAATTCTTGGCATGGCCAAACGTGTTAAGGCGTGCGACTCGTAATCTGAGGATGGCGGGTTCGCATCCACGTCGCGCCAAACATACTCGCCCTCCCAGCCGTGGGGGCGTTATAATGTGACGGTTATACTCACTATTCGATGGTAAAAGAGTAGCCCAAGAGCTGGCAGTGGGTGGTGATGACTAGCTGCCTTCCCTCTAGTCTTACACTGCTGAATTAGGGACGGCTAGCACAGATAGCCCTCGAGTAGCTTTGTTGAAAATTCAAAAAACACACACTCTAATCATGAAACCTTTCAAAAAAATGTTTATTGTGTATATCTCTTACACACGATTGACAGTAAGGTTATACTTAGTTGATTAAAGGTGGCAAACATTATTAGTCTGATATTTATTTAATTTAACAAGAAATTTAAGAAAATTAATTATAATATTCGCTGTAGATCAGGCCCATATATGGTTAGATACATTTCTGTAAATAATTCTAGCAGGAACGTTAGATATTTTTATTATTCTACACATTATAAAATCCTTTATAAAATCTTTCTCAGCTGTTTCTAAATTACTTTTCTTTAATTTCGTGCAAAGCTACTCGAGGACTATCTGCGCTAAGCGTCCCTAATTTAGTAGTGATAGAAAAAATGCATCTACTCAGCACCAACCAACCAGCAACTCTTGGGCTGTTCTTTACCAGTGAGATGTGAGATTTATCTACACAATACAACGCTTCCGCGTTGAGTGGCAAGATTCAATCTCTTGACCTGTGAGTTGAGTTCTTTATCCGCCATACCATTCAGGCTTAATTGGTTTCGTTTGTTTTGAATTTCGCGCAAAGCTACTCAAGGGCTATCTGCACTATGCGTCCCTAATTTAGCGATGTAAGACTGGAGGGAATGCGGCTAGTCATCCCCACTCACCGCTAACTCTTGGGATACTCTTTTACCAACGAATAGTGGAGCTGACAGTAACATTATAACGCCTACACGGCTGAAAGAGTGAACATGTTTGGTGCGACTGAGATTCGAACCCGCGACCCTCAGATTATGAGTCGAACCCCTTAACCCACCTGACCATGCCGGGCCTAGGCTTAATTGTTTCTACCTATAATGTATTTGGTTTCATAAGAACCAATACAGATCATCAGTGCATTTCTTAAGTGAACAAACAATTATGTAATATGAGAAAACAAAATTTATATTTCTTCAGAAAAGAGGTGAATTCTTGATTCGACTTAGCGTTTGGACGAATTAATTTTTATAAATAATTCTTTCCGCAACACAAAATATGTTTATACCATCAGTAAGAAAATTTTGCGTGAATATCAAATCTCACTAATTGTCTTCCAAGCTTTGTAAATATATGAAGCTCAGATTTATATTAACCATCTTGCAGGTTCATGAGAGACGAATTAGTTCGAAATTTTGGTTCTCAGATCAGAAATTTCAGACATAAAGAATTGAAGTTCATATTTTGTGAGAGACATTCATAACTACCTGAACGGTAGTCAATCAAATCGTTCTTGGATGAACTGAGTCTTTGAGTAAATGAGTTGATTTGTACATAGTGTCCGGCATGACCAAGCGTGTTAAGGCGTGCGGCTCGTAATCTGAGGGTCGCGGGTTCGCATCCCCATCGCGCCAAAAAGGCTTGCCATTTTAGCCGTGGGGGAGTTATAATGATGACAGTTAATCCCACTATTCGTTGGTAAAAGAGTAGCCCAAGAGTTGGCGGTGGGTGGTGATGACTAGCTGCCTTCCCTCTAGTCTTACACTGCTAAATTAGGGACAGATAGCCTTCGAGTAGCTTTGTGTGAAATTCAAAACAAACAAATGTAAAATCGAAATTAATTATTCTAAAAACTAAACTATTAATATAATTTTGTTGTCAATTTTGTAAATCTGAATAAGCTTTAAAGAAATGATTTTTTTATTTGTCAAATTAACTCAAAATTGCTCAAGCCATTACAATGTTATGGTCATAAACTTTACTCATAAAATTCAAGCACACTGTTGTAACGTATTCTGTTGATGGGCAGTTGTCAAATTAACTCAAAATTGCTCAGGCCATTACAATGTTATGGTCATAAACGTTACTCATAAAATGCAAGCACACTGTTGTAACGTATTCTGTTGATGGGCAGGTCATTTTAAATTTTCTGTTGCAATCTATTGCGATGTTCGGTCCACTCAACAATAAAAATTAGGATATAATTTTCGTTGACGCTTGCCATACGCTATTTCACTTGTAGACCATCGTATGTCATGGTTAACAAACAGCGTTTTCACTTCTGATAGAAATGTGTGCCCTCCACTGGCACAGCGGTATGTCTGGGGACTTAAACGCTAGAAACAATATTTCGATATCCATGATGAGAAGAGCACAGATAGCCCGTTGTGTAGCTTTGTGTTTAACTTCAAACAAGCAAACAGAAATTTATGCACTAACGGTATCCCCCAACGGCATGTTTTCGGACTTAAAACTCTGGAAATCGGATTTCAATACAAGTAGTGGATAGAGCAACAGATAGCCCGTTGTTTAGCTTTGTGTTTAAATACAAACAAAAGAACTAACGATACGTATAAATAAATTTACTACTTGTTTAACTTTATGGCTAGTCGATCGTGTAAATGAATGTACGCGATAACTAATATGAATATTTCACAAACTTCTCGAACACCACACTAACGAATAACCTGGCTCACTGCTTCACTAATTCATAATTTATTCCTGTTTCTCGATATCTCGCAAAGTCTTTTTATTATAAACTACTTTTATAAGTTGTTCAAGTCGGTCATAACCATTACGTTAACAGCCCTCTATAGTAAAAAATTAAAAGATTTAGAATATAGCTTAATAATATTATTATATGATAATATTTCGCTTTTACTAATAAAGCAGAGAACAACGTTTTGACCTTCCTAGGTCATCTTCAAGTTAACAAAGTGGGTTTCTCGTCATCACGAATAATATTTCGATATGTAAGTTAACAGAAGTTTTTGACAGAAATAATTTTATAATAGTTACGAGGAAGTATAGTAAGTATAACTTAGTGATATTAACCTTGAAAAATAACTTAAAACTTACAACGTTAATAAAATATCTAAAAATATTTTTAAAGTTATTGAATGAATCTTTTACCATTACAGTTTGAGTAAAGTATAAAAACTCTCATTCAAAACTTAAAACCTCCCCCAGTAATGCTATTTATTATTTGGGTGAAGAAAATATATACAATTCTATTATTAAACACATAGTGCATGCGTTACGTGACATACTACTAATCAGAACCTTTTATGTCTCAGACAAACCTTGCTATTTTTCACGTAAAGCATTGTATTGTTATATTTGCTGTGGTATTTTCAACCAGAACGAACAGTGTAAATGGTCTGATCTCTGTTGAGGGTCGTGAACACGTCAGTTAATTACTGTAACGCAAGATAAAGCAAGAAAACGATGAAAACATTTCTTTACGAAATGTTGTTATTATAGTATCACTATTTTGTCTACGTGTTATCGACGAATACGACCTTATGCATACTTATTTTATTACTACCTAATTATCGCTCACTTTACATCATATACACATTATTACAAGAGTCTTTTTCAGCATTTTATTTAAAGGTATTTTCAAATAGAATTTGTAAAGAGACCCTGGTAGAAAGACGGTAATAGAAAATGTGTAGCGCCATCTACTGTATGGTATATGATTAAGATTATAATAACTTTAAATTTAAATCTAATAAAATATACAACAAGCTTTGTTAAGAAACAAAAATAAACCAAAATAAAAGTTTTAATTTGAAAAAGCAATTCCATCAAATGGTTCCATTATTGTCTTATTACAATAACAATAATCGTTAAATTTTCTAGGTCCGCAAAATATTTGAGATTTTAATATTTACTTCACGTTTATATACAATAAGTTATTATGTTGAGTATATATATTTAATAATGTACAACGTTTAATAAAAAGTTTGGCATTCCATATTTTACCCAGAGTCAGAAAATACCTATTTAATTAATTTTCTAATTTATTTAGTTAATACCTTTAATGCTAAAGAAACCAGTTTCTAATTGCTTTATATCTATAATAAGGAACCAGGAGTGGACATAACTATTAACTGATCGGTGATGTCGAGAAACCCACTTGTTGAGAAATTTATATGCAAAAACGGCTCGTTTGGGTTGAGAAAATATTTTACATAGAAGAGTTCACAACCTGACGATGACCGAAGAAGATCGAAACGTTGAGAAAATATTTTACATAGAAGAGCGAACAACGTTTCGATCTTCTTCGGTCATCGTCAGGTTGTGAACTCTTCTATGTAAAATATTTTCTCAACCCAAACGAGCCGTTTTTGCATATAAATTTATTAACTGATCGAGCTACGTAGCGGTAGGTTCAAGTTCCAAACTGCAATGTGGTATTAAACACGCTTTGGATCTTCTGTTGTTTGTTAGTTACACATGTGAAACAATTTCTTCCATTTGTTTAACAGTAGCAGTGTAGACTGAGGGAGGGAGCTAAATTGTTATAAACTAGATAAGCTTATATCTAGGCTTAAGGCCTGGCATGGCCAGGTGTTTAAGGCGCTCAACTCGCAATTCGAAGGTCGCGGGTTCGAATCGCCCTTTCAGCTGGGAACGTTATAATGTGGCGGTCACTCCTGCTATTCGTTGATAAAAGAGTTGCCCAAGAGATGGCGATGGGTGATGATGATTCGCTGCTTTCCTTGTAGTCTAACACTGCTAAATTAGGGATGGCTAACGTAGATAACCTTTGCGCAAATTTCAAAAACAAATAAACCTAGGCCGGAAAAGACAAATTCTTGTCAGTATCTCTGCTATTGTATAAACTTACTTATTTCAGTCATAATATTAGGTGACAGAAATCTATTATTATAACGTCTTTGGTTAATTATGCCTCATTGTCATCAAAGCTTTATTTTATTGATAAAGTAAACACCTTATTTTGTATTATGGATATTTACTCAATAAATATATCCAGTTTGTAATACAGGATTTTAGTATTTTAAGAATTATAGTTATGTGTGTGGGTGTTTTTGAATTAAGCGCAAAGCTACAGAAGGGGCTATCTGTGCTCTGCCCACCACGGGTATCGAAACTCGATTATTAGCGTTGTAAGTCCGCAGACATACCGCTGAGCTACTTGGGGCATTATAATTATTGTGCTATTGCAAAAATTAATTACATCAATTGTAATATACTTTGTTTTTAGTATGTTTTTAACCTTGTAGAGGGGTATAGCGAAACTTATATAGTAGAAAGTAGTGAATTACACACGTTTTTGCTTTCAAGCTAGAATCATTATAGTTAGACTCTGAAAAGTTAATCATTGCCACAAAAGCTAATCATATTTTCTACATATATAAAAATGTTGTTTTTTTGTTGTTGTTTTTGTAGTCTTAGTGTATGTCCTTTATTTATATTATCTATACTTTGACTGAATTCTACAAACAATAAAGGTGTTCTGCACTGTTGTGGTCAATACAATTTATATTGTTATTTCTACTACTAGATGGCGGCACATTGTTTGTTTTTAATATTTGTCTAATATTATACATCTATTCTTTGATACCCCCCACTAGAGCACCGGAAAGTCTACGGATTTACAACGCTAAATTCAGGAGTTCGATTCCCCTCGGTAGGCTCAGCAGATAACTCAATGTTACTTTGCTATAAAAACACACACAAATATACTATTCTTTGATACGTTGTTTAAGCAGAGTATTCATGATGAAACTTTGTAGAATGGACGGCAACTGCCTGTTGTGGAGACAGAAGTGTAGGGACGACGTTTCAAAGGTCTTTCATCCATTCTACAAAGTTTTATCATTACGCATGTAATAATAACCTTACGGTAAGTTGTATCATTTTTGTTAAGATTTTCGAAATACAGTATGTTAAAATAGTTTAAGAAAATAAATAATCTATAACCTTAAGAAATGAGAAGTTTTAAGACATTAATTTTACTTCATACTTGTTTAAGCTGTGACTATTATTAACTCAGATGTTTATTAACAGTTTTCCGCTTATTATTTTTAATACGCTTCTCATGAGCTAATGGGAGACATCTTTGTTGAAAAAAACAACACAGTTTTTCTTAATTTGATGTGATTTTTTTTTTTGGAAATGTTGACTGGCTGAAAAAAGGCATTTTTTATCTGGTGTACTTTTAACAGGCTCCTCACAAAAAACAAAACCCAAACCGGGTTTTCTAAATTTGAATTGAAATTTTTGGGACATTTTTATGGCTAAAAAAAAAAAAAGGCATTTCCCACAATCTTTTATTTAGTACTGGGGCTGCGAAAAGACATTTTTAGTGGTAAGATGATTGAAATCCGTCAGCGCATCACGAGTTTAACAGCTAGACACAAAAAGTATGGAAGTGTCCAAATGGCATGTGGAGGTTTTCAGGAACTGTTTAAAACCACTTCGTAGATATTGTGCAGCAAGTTGAGTATAACATTATTCCTGTAGCTGCTTTCAAAGTGTTATTGCCTACTCATCCTACTGCTGACTATCGTGATGATTCGATCTTCCATACCGAATTACAGGTAAAATCGTTTGTACCTCATTTGAAAGCTAAACATAAAAAAGGTGATATAAGAGCATAAAAGGTTGGCAGCTGGTTAATAAATGATATCTACTGAACTTATTCCCAGCAGGTAGATCTAATACTAGTTAGTATGGAGACTTGATGACGCTGTATTTCACTTAAAAAATTATCAATTAACAAATAAAAACTTGTCTTGAAAATATACACCCAAGATCACCATTTTTGGGAGTTTCTGAATTAAACTTACTTTTAATATTCAACATGTTTTAGTATAAAGACACCCCTTGGCTCCAGGCGTATCAAAACAAGTTGAAGGTGTTTGAGGCATTACCTACGTTAGGGGCCCGGCATGGCCAGGTGGGTTAAGGCGTTCGACTCGTAATATGAGGGTCGCGGAAACATGCTCGCCATTTCAGCCGTGGGGGCGTTATAATGTGACGATGAATCTAACTATTTGTTAGTAAAAGGAGTAACCTAAGAGTTTACGGTGGGTGGTGATGACTAGCTGCCTTCCCTCTAGTTTTACACTGTTAAATTAGGGAAGGCTAGCGTAGATAGCCTTCGTGTAACTTTGTGCGAAATTCAAAAACAAAACAAATAAAACCTACGTTGGTAGTTATAGAATAAAAATAGACATTATTTTGGAAATTAACAACTTACTTTTTAATAATGTTTAAAAAAATCAACTGACTACTTAATACGTTTTTTACCGATAGATTAGATGTCACTTTTTATTTTAATTTAACGTTTAACAATCAGGACAAACTGGCACACTCCCATATCCCAAAATTACCTGTCCGTTACACTCTCTGTGTTATAGAGACAGATATTCTCAAATATCTCAACAAACCAAATTCACGAGGCTAGGCGTGGCCTAGTGTTTAACGTCCAAGGCTCCAATTGTTAAGTACTTTTGAAGACATTTTACAAATTCAGTTGTGGTTATAATTGTGACAGTCAATAATCTCATTTGGTTAAAAGTGGCCGCAAATTAATTAACAGAGGCTGTAGGATGGTTGACCGCCATGTGACAAACTTTAAAACTAGTGATGACAAAGTGGTGGGGGAGTCTCTGACTTGACCGTTAACCTGTATGTCACATAAGGTATTGTACATATATACTGAGCCATAATACTTAAATTGAGACAAACACAACAACTAATAAAATTACAAAAGTACTTTCTGAAAGAGATGATGAAGTACAAATTATATCTACTATAATATATTATTGAAAATCTGAGAGCTTAAAATGCTAAAAATCAGATTTCGATACATGGCGCATGTGTGGCGACTTACGAAGGATAGGAAAAGTTCCTAGTTGTTGAGTAGTGTCTAGGTTACTGCAGCGCACTATTTGATCTTTGAAATCCTGTAGACGATAAGTCTTATGTGGCTCTTCCAGAGTCAAAGGGTTTGTAAACTGTGGCTAATGCTAACCAATTTGAAACGTCTCTTATAAGGGTTGGGGAGAAATTTATATGATAATGGTGTTGTCCACGAAAACCTTGCGTTGTTGAGCTCTCTTCAAAATGTGAAACACTAAACAGTGTAGCACATTCCTCTTACTGGACTCCATGGTGGTTGAACCTAATGGCCCCTTTGTATTTTACTTATGCCTAATTTCTCACATAATTTATTCAGTGATAACTTAAAAGATCACTTACAGATAACTCCTCTTCACCTCTACTTGTTATCTCACGATAGTGTAGGTAGGGTCTAACGTAACACATTGTAGTAATGATAAAAGGGTTAAGGAGCTTCCTTCAAACAATCAACAACTACGATAACAGAATATTTGCGATGCAACAGAAGAAAGCGAGAGCATGTTTTCTCATCTCAGACTTTTCCCGTATAATACCCTAAACTACTCCAGGGAAATGATTGCCGTATTCAATTTTCTTGGCTTCCCACAAGAGTAAATGGTTTCTAAGGTGAAAAGATCAGAGGTCACTGATGTCTATTTATAAGAATGGAAATATGTGCCAACCAGCCTTCTCATTCTGTTTTATGTATAGTCTCATATCTATACGTAAAATCTGCTTAGATGTTTCATCTGTTAGCAGTTTGTTAATTTAAAGATATTTAGTCGTGTTTCTACTGCTATGGTACATCTGAGTTTTTCTGTATTAATAGTCAACACTCATATCTCTTTTATACCAGGTCTTGTTTAAAATAGTCTGGCCATTTTGTACGAGGGCTGTTCAAAAATTTACGCGGACTGTTTGAATTGCGCGGCTCCAGTTAATTCCAGGGGAATCCGCTTGGTGTCGCTAGGTTTGCACAGGTCAGCTGATTACGACGCCATTTCCCGATTGCAGATATCTTCATTTTTGTATTAGCTACGCGGTTTTAAGTGAAGTGCGATTTTTTCGTTTGGCGGATTTCAGAATGAATGACCTGAAAGAGCAACGACATTCTGTGAAATTTTGTGTTAAACTTGGAAAATCTGCGACTGAAACATTTGCTATGCTTAACACGGCTTACGGTGATGTTGCTATGAAGCGTACGGCATGTTTCAAGTGGCATGAACGTTTTAAGGATGGTCGACAGTCCATTAAAGATGATGAGCGTCCTGGACGTCCTTCCACGTCAACAAAATCAACACCCTGATGCGGGCAAATCGACGTCTGACTGTCAGGGAGCTTGCTGAAGAGTGTGGGATATCAGTTGGATCTTGTTACGAGATTTTGACCGAAAAATTGAAGATGCACCGCGTTGCTGCGAAATTCAGCCATCAGAACTCGTGAGTTTTTAGCCAAACACTCGATCACTGTTCTTCCCCACCCCCCCCCTACTCACCTGACCTTGCTCCTCGCGATTTTTTCTTGTTCCCCAAACTCAAGAGACCCTTGAAAGGAAGAAGATTTGAAACGATTCCCGAGATTAAGGCAAATGCGACGAAGGAGCTGGAGGACATTACAAAAGAAGCGTACCAGGACTGCTTCAACAAGTGGAAACACCGTTGGGATAAGTGTGCGCGTTGGGGAGGAGAGTACTTTGAAGGGGTCCCAGACCTGTAACTTCTAAATAAAGTACATTTTGTTTTATGACGTCAGTCCGCGTATTTTTTGAACAGACCTCGTATGTAAATGTACAGATGCAGCTATTTTAATTCAGTTTTGAAATAGGGGACGATCTCATTTTTAAATATTAATTGCGTACCGTTAAACACTGGCCTTGTTTATTTGATGTTTATCTGTGTGAAAACTTATGAAATTAAGTCAAAACGTGTTCTAATGTGAAGAGGGGGAAATGAGAGGAACGTGTTTAATTCTGCCGTAGATTTATTTTATCACATAAATATCGTTGGGTTTCTTGTATTCGTGATCTTCGTGTATTTGATAGTACGGACAGTTGTTAGCACATCAGTGTCACGCGTAGTGCTTTAAGGCAGTAAAACGTTTTTTGAATATACAACTTAACTAGTAGATGCACTGAGGAAGAGGTCAACGCTGAATCTAACCTTCCCTGATCCAAAACTTGGACCGAATCCCAATGAAGGAAAAACTGTATTGACTCCCTTCGGATTTGTGACGGAATGATTGTTGACACAACCATTATGTTAAGGTGGCTACAAGTTAACTATTTTATGACAAGAGCTTTAACCGACATGTTAATATTAACTCTCTGTTTCACGAAAGTCGCGCTGTATAGCTTAGAAGATTCTAGTATCATTCGAGATTCACTTCTATTTTACTCAATCTGGGCCCATGAAAAAACCTGATATCATTTGAGATTCACTTCTCTTTTACTCAATCTGGACCCATAAAAAAACCTGGTATCATTTGAGATTAACTTCTATTTTACTCAATCTGTACCCATAAAAAAACCTGGTATCATTTGAGATTCACTTCTATTTTACTCAATCTGTACCCATAAAAAATCTGGGATCATTTGAGATTCACTTCTATTTTACTCAATCTGGACCCATAAAAAAAGTTGAAAAATAAATTTTCTATTATTATTAGTATACTGAAATGATTATTTAATTCAACAAAGCATTTCAAAGTATTTAAAAATAAATAAATGATGTAAGCAGTTTCCTCATTGTTCTCTATTTATTAGATTTGGATACAGAAACATTTCTTTTCACTACAACAAGTTGGTATCAACCGTTCTTAAAATGATACATTCATTTAGTTCCACAATATAGCTATAGGAAGAGCTATTTCTCTTTTGCTTCCACTACCACAACAAGTTGATAAGAACTGCTCTTAAACTGATACGTTACATGAATTCCAGGATACAGTTAACTTCACAGTTACAGCGAGAGCCGACGACACGTTTAACAACAAAACAACAACCAGATTAAAACAAGAATAAATTATATTGCAATACTGTTTCCAAGCCTATTACACCTCTAGTATAACTTGTTATTTAATTCTGATATGTTTAGATTGTGTTTATAAAGTGTTTTGTTTAACATTCTTTTTGATCTCTATGTCCATTTTCTTATTTTTATACTTTTACTTATAAAAATAAATTATTTTAAATGAAATGTTCCATTTTTGTTTCTTAATGTGGAAACAGCAATAAACTCATCTGTTGGTAAATATATACTTTCAATGCATGAGGTTTGAACAGTTAAACCACTTTCTAGAACAAAACTTATGCTCTGTAGAAGATGAAATGAAATGTAAAAACTTTCAAGTAATTCTAAATCATAAGTGTGCTTTCTTCAGCGTGATGTTTCTAAGATGAAAATTATTTGTAAAGTAAAATTAATAGTTATGTCATCGATAATTTTGCGTTTCAAGCTGCATTACTGTTTGTCAAACCAATAAAAAGTGTCAGATTAAAATTTCTAAAAGTAATTATAGTTAATCAATGTTTGTGCATAAAGAAATTGACGTTAAAGTCACTCAGTAACTTGGTTTTTATCTGTTAAAGACAGCGGCCTCTGATAGCTGTGTCTAAATTAATTCACAGAAAATATTTTGTCCTTTTTTTTTTGCAACGTATTATTTTAATTCGTATTGTCACGTGATATGACTCACTCACAACAATAGAATATGATACACACATAAATATTTCAATAATTACTCTTTGTCACACGTGACTTACTGCAATACCAAGACAGCTTTCAACATTTGTGGATTTTTTTATTTTCATTTGTAACAACGAACAGATTATTAAAGACAAAACTCCTGTTGTGTTAAAGATTAATCAGTTTGTAACATCTAACGAGTAAGTAGGAAATCTCTAACGCATTCTTCGCTGTAGCAAACGGCGGGAACCGATCTTCTGTAGAACAATCGTCTCTGTTTTAGCGGCACCAATACATTGCGAGCGAAGGAGTTGCAAAGTACATCATCCTGGCACAGGGTAGCGCTTTCTTCCAAAAATCCCGCGTCACAATCATTAGGGTTGAGACCAAAGATTTCTCCCTTGAAAGTTTAATAAACAAAATGATAATAAATAATGATAGTTTCATTTCTCTATTTAAATGGAAAAAACTATTATATAGAGGTATTAGCTTTTAAAGTATTTAATTTATTTTTAAATTAAATTCACAGTTTGACAATGAAATAATTTTGAGATGCTAAATCTTAAAGTTTTGTAACATAGTTTACGGTTAGAATAATAATTTGTTATAGAACAAATATACAAAGTACACATTAACACTCCTAGGAAAAGTGGGGCCTAATAGGCCCCAGAGCAACTTGAAAGGTTATTAATATTAGGCTAATAATTTTGTATTTAAATGAAATTGCCATTTAAATCCATTAATGAATGGATTAACGAGATTCCCACTGTCCCTATCTACTATCTAGCGAAACCACAGCCAGGGGAACGGGCTTGGAGAAATCATGACTATAAACGTCTTTTCGTAGGAGTGTTAAAGCTTACAACTATAAGATATAAAGTTTTTCGTCTCTATATGTTCGAAAACATAAATCGTGTGTGTGTTCTAGCTGGCTATTGAGACTTAAACACATACAGTCACCATATCATTGGGGAAAAACATTTATGATGTTTGAATAGTAAATAAGTTTAAAAATAGGTAAAACAGTTAAATTGTGATCTCTTTAGAAAAGTAAAACTCATGGCTGGCTGTCTTTCTAGATATGTTTGGTTTATCACATTGTTTTAACCAAATGCTTTGAAAGAGTTCCTGTACTTACACATGTGTAACAGACTTCGTGCCAGTTACATGCATTTTCCAGTAATTGTTGGACAGGACCTTCTGAGATGACCTTTTCCAGAGCAGAGCAGTCTCTTGCCAGCAATTCCAGAGGGGGACATTGGTCATCTGCAGAATTATAATGATACATGTAAAACGTTATAGAACGAAATTAAAGTTATGTCTTCTACCTGAAGTTTTTACAAAAAGACACAAAAAACTAACGCTTTCGAGAAGTTTACTATACATCTTCAGAAGAACAAGGTAGAACAGTGAAGTATTCGAAAGCGCTAGAGTTTGGGGTCTATTCTAAAAAGCATTGTTACCTTTGTGTCTGATGTTGTGTGTTCACTTACAGTACCCGAATGTTTATTCGTTTGAAATTAAGTACAAAACTGAACAATAGGTTATATGTGCTCTGTCCATCACGGGTATCAAAACCCGATTTCTAGAGGTGTGAGTCTGTAGACATACCGCTATGCCACTGTAAAAAGCTAAAGAACGAAATTATCGTTACCTATAGTGCCTGACTTTGCTCGCCCACAGCAATATGATGACACATGTAATAACAACTTTTAAAATAAACTTTAGTATTTGTAAGTAATCTCCTACATTGTTAGAATAACACACATACAAATATTAAAACAATTGTCTTTATCTCTACTGATTGAGAACTTGTTTCATTCAACAGTTAGTTTTAGATATTGTACATTAGGAATGCTACTATTTACTTCAATAAGGAAATAAGTTCGAGAGATTGCTTGAATTTTAAACAAATTCATCAGTTAAAAATGTAATATTTTTAATCTAACAGATAATTTATCCGTTTATTTGTAGTTAAACACAAGACTACATAATGAGTTATCTGAGCTCTGCTAACCACAGGTATCAAAACCTGCATTTTAGTGTTATAAGTCTTTACACTTACCGCTGAGCCACTAGAGGCCTAACAGAGGAAGAAGTTCAAGGATATCCATGAATTGTAAGCAAATCCATCAGTCGATAATGCCATAATATTTAGCCCAGCCAGTAAAAGAGTTCAAAATTTTCCATGAACTGTAAGCAAATTCGTTAGTTGCAATGCCTTAATATGTCATGGGGCTCACGTGGGGAGGTCGTATAACCTCTCTTTCCATGTGCTATACGTTCCCAGCTGTTCGAATGGGTGCATAAAATTAATTAATTTGTCTTCCGTACACGGAATGACATCTAATGAGCAGAATCACATTGTATGAAAACTTTTTTTATGCGTAACATATGTACATTAGTAGACGTAATGAAGCATCTGCTGAACACTTGTAAACAGAAAAGATGCACAAGTTATCGTGGATGATGTTTCACTTATCAGATTGTAGCTGGTGAAAATAAGTTTGTTTGCTTTTTGAATTTTGCGCAAAGCTACACGAGGGCTATCTGCGCTAGCCGTCCCTAATTTTACAGTGTAACACTACCGGGAAGGCATCTAGTCATCACCACCCACCGCCAACTCTTGGACTATTCTTTTACCAACGAATAACGGGATTTACCGTCACATTATAACGCTCTCACGGCTGAAAGGGCGAGCATGTTTGATAATACGGGATTTGAACCCGCGACTCTCTGATTACGAGTTTAGTGTCTTCACCACCTGGCCATGCAGGGACGAAAATAAGTAATAAAGATCTTTATATAAAAGGTACAGCACGTTCTCCCCAGGCAGCGGAATATGCAGTTATTGTATTCCTTCCTTAAATACTAGTAGTTGTGCGTATAGATTTAGGGATGTTTTGTGCAACAAAAAAAGAGTTTTCACACATATAAAAAAGTATACGGTTTTAACTTTTTTTTTGCAATGAAAGTAAGTAAAGTTCAGTTCATACTGATAGTGATGTTTGAAATAAAAAATGTGTGAAATTTCCATATAACTCTGTACAACTAGGGATATTTTCACTCAAGATATAATAACAGCTATACATGAGGAGACATTTTTCAAGGTTAAGTATATAAAAAATACCTTTTCTCATGTATTGCTGGATAGGGGTTTTGAAGTGTGGGTTACAGAATCTCACCAAAAAAAAACAACAAAAACATCAGTACAACCCCTCTCCGGTCTGACTCCTATTTTAAATAGATGCATGTGTTTAGTGCTTGTATTGTTTATAGTTTAATAAACTGTAGATGATGTACTTTTATGAGCTAAAATGAAGAGAGTTGTTTGTGATATATTTTTTACCTTCAGCGTCATTTCCTGATAAAGATGTTTGAGACTTTAGAAAGTTTCTGTAAACAGCCTTGATTAGTGCAAAAGTTAGGCTTGAACCATTATCACCTTGTTTGGCGTTCTGTGCTTTTTCTCAAGTTTGTGTCCACCCGAGTTCTATCGAAGCAACTAGTTATTTCATATTCTTTCTTGATGATGTAACATATATGTAACAAAAAGGGTTAAAAGGAGAAAAGGAGTACAAAATACTGTAACAGAAACAATAAAATCAGAATTTTTTTAATAGCGTTTGCTTCAGTAAAAATCTGTTACCCAACTTCAAAAAACTTTACTTTTCTGCAATAGAACAATGAATTGATTTATATGTAGTGTGTTTATATACTGAAAGTCAGTTTGATTGAATAACTGATTTATAATTCACTGTTTTATGTGTTCCGTTTCTTTAAAACTCTTTATGTTACATTTAGTATGTATATACTATTTATGTCAAGCTATAAGTTTCGATTGCATTCTCTCTTTGTTTTTTTAATCATGTTAATATACCACTGTGGATGCCCTGGCATGGCCAAACGGTTAGAGCAGGTGAGCAAATGTTTTACAGAAACAATGATATTTATAAGTTTCTTTGTGACCTGTTTAACATATGAAATTGCTTTTATGATAACGTAGCAAATCCACAACAGCCCATTTCTTATTGTCATGACAATCTGTTGTCATAGTAACGCAGAATTGTAGATCTTTACTGTAACCTCCAGTCGCACCGTGGTATGTTTGCGAACTTACAACGTTAGAAACCAGGTTTCGATACCTGCGGTGGACAGAGCACAGAGAGCCCTTTGTATAGCTTTGTGCTTAACTGCGACCAACCTGATAAAATATTTGGTGTAAATTTATTTATATATTTATTGTAAAGATAGTTAGGGATTTAATATTTTTTTACTTTGGATAAGAAATAAATCTGATAGAAAAAGGTCAGTAAAGTGTAATATTTTTCGATAAAACAATTATATATTTTTAATGTTTTATAGTACTTTAGTTTCAAATATCTTAGTATCTTAAAACTAAACAAAAAATGTTTAGCCAAAAATATAGCAGTCCTCTGTTACGATAGCGGTAACTCTTCGGATTTACAATGCTAAAATCAGAGTTTCGATTCCTCTCGGTGAACACAGCGGATGGCCCGATGTGGCTTTGGCTTGTTTGGTTTGTTTTGAATTTCGCGCAAGGCTACTCGAGGGCTATCTGTGCTAGCCGTCCCTAATTTAGTAGTGTAAGACTAGAGGGAAGGCAGCTAGTCATCACCACCCACCGCCAACTCTTGGGTTACTCTTTTGCCAACGAATAGTGGGATTGACCGTCACATTGTAATACCCTCATGGCTGTAAGGGCAAGCATGTCTGGTGTGACGGGAATTCGAACCCGCTGAGCCCCTAATGTGACTTTGTTATAAGAAAAGCACACACACACACACCAGAAAAAGATAAATAAAAGTATTTTATAAAAATCAATAGAAGTTATAAGAAAAGTCCTAAATGCAAACACCTGAATGGCATATAACTGTGGCCTTTCGAAAGAGCGTGGCCATTTTATTCTTAGTTGGAACTTTTGAGTCCGAGCACGGTAAAGTGGTTAAGTGTGTCTGATTGTGGACCCAAGAGTGACTGCTCTTCACTGCCGCGATAAAAACATAAATATAACAATCGCATTCCGAACTTCTGGACCTTGGGTACGTACAAAAGTGACAGGTCAACTACCACAATCCAGTTAGAGTAGCTTATAACTCGGGAATAGGAGTTCTCTAGCAGTCTATTAAGTTCAAAATTATGGACGGCTTGAATGAAAATTCTAAAACATACAAAATACTTTAACTAATATTTATTGTATTCAAACATTATACAGAATCACTTTTTCTGTTTTGTGGCTCAATGGTAAATCTTTGGACTTATAGCTCTAAAATCCAGGTTCCGATACCCATAGTAGGAACAGCATACCTAGCCCACTATACATATAGCTTTGCGCTTAACTACAAAAAGAAAAGGATGTGTACAGCTTAGTTTCATAAACTAAGTCAAATTAAGTCATTGCCACAAAAGTACACTATTCTTCTTTGTTCTGTTTTGCGAATAATTCAATTTTTTTTTACATTATCAAGGCATTATGGATTGCTAAAATACACTATATATTTTTTCTTCGTTTCAAAGTATCTTAGAGAAAAATCAAATACCATTACCTCTCATTTCACTGAGAAACGAGGTTCTTTTTCTTGGTTCACCATTAACTAAAGAATCTTCAAGCTTATTTTCATTTTCTTCTTCAATCTGACCCAAGGTGTTTTCAAAATATTTCAAAGAACGTCCCATTTCATCCAGTTCTTTAGCGGCTTTAATTCTATGAATGGCTCTTTCCACATCGGATCTAGCCGTCTCAGAAGCGTCATTTTGTATAACGCCCAAAGCTTTCTCTATCATGCTCTGTTCAATGTTTTTTATTTTTTCCTGAGCAAGAGCAAATTGGCGAATGTCTTCGGAGGATGATCCGCCATTTTTACTTATTTCGTCTTCTTGACTGTCATATTCGTCTATTTTACTTTTATTTACTTCGTTGCTTCTTTGCTTCTTATTCCGTTCTTGAAATACCTTCATGTTCGGCATCTCTTCATTGGAATTTTCATCCAAGTCTTGAGAAACTATGGGAACCCAATCACCACTTCGTTTCTTTTTCATAGTACTGAGTGCCTGAGCCATAGTTTTTATGTACTCCTTTCTAAGCCATTCTTCAAAATTCATCTCCTTGTGAGAATCATGGGTCTCTGTTGCATCTTTTTCTGATTTATCTAGTGGTTTGTCTTGTTCGTGCGACAAGCTTTCCATTTCTACGTTATCAGTATCGTTAGCACTTAATCTTGAATTATGAGAAGTTTGCTCTTCTGAGTCCTCTTGTCTCTTGCGAGCGCGCTTTCTTTCTTTGTCATCTTTAAATATATCTTTGAGCTCACCCAGTACAATTCCTTCTGTTTCATCGTCGTCCAAAGGTAAATTATTTTGCCTCTTCTTCATGTCCAGATGATCTTCTTCGACATAAAAAGCTGGTATCCTATTTTTGTTGGACCAATCATACACTTCCGAACTTTCATCAGATGAGTAAATATCAGGCAACTGAAATGTTCTTCCCTTGTCACCGAATATATCTTTTTTTATTTTTCGTTTTCTAAGTTCTTCAGGAAGGTTCTCAACAGTGTCATCAGTAATGCCTTTAGAAACTGTTCCTTCACTTTCAGCGCCATCTATATTTTTCTTATTCTTTAGAGGCAACGTTGCAGGGAAATAATAATCCTGAACATTTGATTTCGTATCCTTCTTGTTGTCTTGATGTTTATGCAGTTTCTTCTTTCGAGACATACCCATAGATTGATAATAATATTGGAGCTTATTTGAATCAATGTCCGGTGTAAGTTCTTGATATTTGTTTAATTTAGGCAAATCATAATTTTCTATATCTTTCAAATGAGACATAGCCATAGTCAAATAGTAATCTCGGAGGTCATCTGGAGCTGTACCAAAGGAAATATTCTGTTCATTAGAAACATCTGTCGAATCATCAACATCCATCTTCTTCCTTCGTGACATTTCCAAAATATTGTGATAGCTTTGAAGGTCAGTTGAATTGGCATTTAAAGGTAAAAATGGTTCACTGTTCAAATCAGACAAGTCTTTGATTTCCGCTTTATTCTTCCTTAACGTATCTTTATCATAATTCTGGAAATAACTTGAGAGTTCTTGTGCTCTATGAAAGTTAGGCGATTTATCAAATTCCTTCTTCTTCATTCGAGAAGGCCTAGCTCTAACTGTGTAATAGTCGTCTAAGTTACTGTGCTCATAGTTAGGAATCATAGGTTGATCAACTGGCAAAGAAAATTGATTCTCTGTCTCATCTGTTTTCTTTCTCGTCTCCGCATAAAGTGGGCGAAAATCTAAGTCATCATCGTAATCTGGGAATTGTACATTTTTCCATGAGAAACGATGTTTAACAACCGGCAGTTCTCGAAACTCCTCCTGAGTCTCTGAAAAAATGATGTAATGTTAATCAAATCGGTATGCATCATAATTGTTTTATCGCTCACATAAATTCAATGCGATTCATATTAATGAATTCTTAAGTGATACCAGTAAACATGCGGCAGTGATATAAACTTTAGGGATTACTTGAATTTACAGCTGTTAATAAACTTTTATTCTACATATCTGCTCAAACGTGCATGATGCAGTTTCTCAGATAATTATAATTTAGTAATGCAAGTAAATAAAATATTAATTCAATGATATAATTTACCCATTTCCCTGTCGCTGTCTTGATAACCAAACCTCGCATCATCGGTCAGCTCTTCGTTAGATGAAGAAATCGCATTTAGTGGTGATAAAACGTCCTCTTTGGAGTAATCTTCAAAGTCTGGAGAAACATATTTCTTTTTTTTCAAACTACGTTTCTTAAAAATGTCCTTAGCTAAGCTGAATCTTTTACGTTTTCTGTCATAACTGGAACTACGGTGACTGCCAACCTCTGGAAACGTCATGTCCTTATCAAAAACGTGGTAATAGTCTTCCTGCCTGTTAGCATCTTCTAAACTGTAAGGTGTGTTATGACCATTAATTGGAATCCCATTTATATCCTTTCCTCTCAACTTTCTCTTCATCTCTTTAGCAATCAGCATGATCTTGTTAGCCATCTCAGATGAGGCAGGAGGAACATCTTCTGGTTCGTTAACTTCTTCACTTTTTTGGTTCAGGTAATAGGGTTTTTTTTCTTCCTCTCTCTTCATTTCCTGCGATCTTTCTTTAGGAAAACTGAAAGAATTAGGAGGAAGAGGTTTTTCTTCAAACTGTCGGCGACGTCTCTCTACACTTGCTAGGGCATTCTGAAGACTGTCTTGGTCATTGGAAACTTTCTGTAGTAAGTGGATATTATCTAAAGATAATCCTGTAACTAGATGAACGGCGCCGTGAAGAATTAAGAGGAAGATGAGTTTTCTCATCTTGACAGGAAGATTCAGCTAAGCAGGAATAACCTATTCAGAAAAAGTCAGTAGAAAATGAACAGAGAGGTTAAATACTTCTTCCAGTTAACGACAACATTTCATACAAATAACCTCAAAATTACATAATTTCACTTCTCCAACAGTTTACAGCTGACAATGTTAAATACACTTCTGAAATACAGAGAATAAAAACACATGAAAATTTGATAACGCATGTAATAAAATCATCAGTCCTTATTAAAGTAGTTCTGTTTTGTTCACAAACTACAGAAACTAAAACGTTGAGTTTTATATGGCTATTCACTGGAAACTTGGGGCTCGCCAGGGCCAGATGGTTATGGCGCCCGACTCGCAATCTGAGGGTCTTGGGTTTGAATCCCCGTCACACAAGACATGCTTGCCCTTTCAGCCGTGAGGGTGTTATAAAGCGATGGTTAATCCCGCTATTCGTTGGTAAAAGAGTAGTCCAAAAGTTGGCAGTAGGTGGTTATGACTAGCTAGCTGCCTTTTCTCTCATCTTCCACTGTTAAATTAGGAATGGCTAGCGCAAAAAGCCCTAGTGTAGCTTTGCGCGAAATTAAAAAACAACAACAAATAAACTGGAAGCTTCAAAGTGAAAAGTTCAGTGAAGTCCTAAGGACGAAAACTGTAGAACATTTTTTAAAGTGTCATAGAAGCTTTGTTTGTTTGTTTTTGAATTTTACTCGAGGGCTATCTGCGCTAGCTGTCTCTAATTTAGTAGTATAAGACTAGAGGGAGGCAGCTACTCATCATCACCCACCGCCAACTATCAAGCTACTCTTTTACCAATGAATAAGGGATTGACCGTCACATTATAACGCCCACGGCTGAAAAGGCGAGCATGTTTGGTGCCACCGGAACTCGAAGCCACGACCTTCGGATTAGGAGTCAAACGCCTTAGCATGCTTGGCCATGCCGGGCCATCATAGGAGCATTTCAAAAAAATTGTAGAAGAATTACTTTAACGTGACAGTGTGAAGATAGAACAACCAAATTACATTTCCCGCACTATTTTTCAATAAATCACTATCACTATTTCTTTCAGTATTAGTCCTCCACTGGTACAGCGGTAAGTCTATGGATTTACAACGCTAAAACCAGCGGTTCGATTCCAACTAGGTGAATTCAGTAGATAATCTGATGTGACTCTGCTATAAGAAAACAAACACACTTTCCGTATTGAAACTCTTTATTAAAGTTTTGCATATCATAAAAGAGTGTGTGACAAAATTTATATAAATAGGTAAATCTACATTGCTAGATCCTGTTATTTTGTTATTACACAAGATTTCATATATGAAATATCGTTTATTCATAACAAAACCAATCATTAATTCAGGAAGATATTCGGCCTTTACGGAAAAATTGTTTGTTTATTTTTTTCTTTCGCGCAAGGCTACAGGAGGGTTATCTGCGCTAGCCGTCTCTAATTTAGTAGCATAAGACTAGAGGGAGGCAGCTACTCATCATCACCCACCGCCAACTGTTGGGCTACTCTTTTACCAATGAATAAGGGATTGACCGTCACATTATAAAGCCCACAGCTGAAAGGGCGAGCATGTTTGGTGTGACGGGGATTCGAACTCGCGACCCTCAGATTACCAGTTAAGTGTTTTAACAATCTAGCCATGCTGGGCCTTTACGAAAAAATGTGGTTTGTTTATTGCCAAAACTGCACAATAGGATACCCATGTTTGCTCACTAAGGGTATTAAAACCCAGTTTTCAATATTATAATTCTTCTTACTTAGCGCTGGCCCACTAGGAGACTGTGTATAAGAAGGTTTTTAGAAATAAAGCTTATATAAACAAATTATTATTTTAAGTTGCTATTTTTTACAGGAATGAATCAATCAATGAGTAAACTAGCTACGAAAGACTTTGAAAGTTCATTGTCGTGCACACTTTAAATAAGAATTTATATACAGATTGCTTATATTATATTAAAACAAATTCGGAACCTCACCACCTAGTTACAGTCCATGTCGCCACATCTAATCATGTTCTCTGTGTCGACCTTATAACTTTACAATAACCATGGAGAGTAGTTTCCATTGCAAAAGGCTCCGTCGTAAGACTGTCATGTCCAAAGCGCACCATCTTTCCATGCATAGTTTCTATAATTTACTTTACGAATATGATGGTTTTCCAGTGCCTGTTTTAACAGTCGGATCACATAGAGAGCCATAGAATGCATATCCTGTAACTTGACTTGTATATTTTTATATAGAAGTAGAATGACTATCCGTTTCTTGAGTTATGCAGTAGTTCATTATATATGTTACGGAAGCAATTTGCGAGCACATTACTAATGTTCTACTTTTAAAATGGAGATTGTTTTTGAATATACTGCATACTGTTGTTTGAGGCACGTGGATGTTTTCTTTCTGCCAACTTTTTGTGTTCATGGATTCTCACTTCTTACAAGACACCATACTGTTAGGTTAATATTTTTTTGCAGGTCTCTTTCAAGGTGGTCCCGGTGCCCAAAGTTGATCGTATTCCTTTAGTTTCAGATACAATTAAGAACAAAGGATATCCTAATCTTAGAATTTCCGCATCCACGATCCAAACACATTTTTATTACTTTAGTAAATGAATAATTTGCTCAGGAAAATGCTGTACGTCTCATATCCTTCCCAAAAGTGATCAGTTTTTACTAACATGGCACTGTCTTTAGACACCAAACAATGTCAAAATGTAGTTCTGATACACTCCGTTTCATTGTAAATTGATTTGTCACAAGACGTGCTGATCTTTATATCCCAAATTGAACCTTAATTTGTCGGAGGTCAAATACCATTCACATGTTTTCCTTCTTTGTTGTTCTTTGTAAGCGACCATTATCTCCGTACTAGATGAAGAGATAGTTTAGTTTTGTCTACATATTTTCCAAGTATTCCAAGAACGCTCTTATTTTGTTCTGGATAATCCATCAACGCTACAACGTTATTTGAATATTTCAGACAGAACGTTTTTGTATCTATTACAGTTCGTTCGTTTATTCTCCACCCATTTATGTTTTAAGTCTTTTAAATATATTTAAAATAATGGGCTCTCTTTTCCAACTCATTTCGCCTTCCAATACTCCTTAGTTTCTTTTAATACTAGTTATTGACCCTCTGTATGTTGCTTTTCCTTAGCATTACATAACTTTTTCTCAAATATCATACGTTATTAGTTTCTTCATTTCTTTCAAATGACTTCTTCCCATAAACATATGAAAAACAGTAATAAAATCTGTAAAAACACGTGCAAGTTTTTCATTTAGCTTTCTATTGAGCAGTTTAAAAGAAATATAATATATTTCCTCTAGTAGAATTCAACTCGAACGCTTTTGCTTTTAGCCCTTTATTGTGGATACCAGTATTAGTCGGCTGCTAAAAGACAGAGTAATCATAACGCAGAACAACTGTGTACAATTGCTGAATAAAAGTATCAGAAATTATATTTAATATTTTTTTCTGTATTTTGGCTATTAGATGTCGCACGTCTACCATTCACACACCACTACTCATAAATTATAATTTATTACATTTTTAACCTGTTAGATACTAGTCTTTTTACGTTGCTACCTTTAAAACATAATTAGAACTTAAAGCCTATTCACTGTATTAATTAATAGTGAATGCACCGATGGGACAGACTTATAACCCTAAAATCTGGGATTCAGTCCTCTGCATTTTCCACTTCAAACAGTCCAATGTAGTTTTACTCTAAAACAATGAGACAAAATAACATTGAAGGTTTAGTTTAAAAACAGGGTGCTACTTTGTATAGCTATTGGGTATTGGTAAATAATAACTAAAACATTCGTATTTACAATAAAAGATAATTGAACTAAAAAAAGAATAGGTGGACTCAGCAGATAGCCCGATGTAGCTTTGCTATAAAAAAGCACAAACACACAGAGATCAAGAAAAAATAATTTTCGTCTATTGTCAGGTTTGTACTTTCATAAATGTTCCTGTATTTTCTAACATTATTTTCTGTTTATTTCAGAATGATAAATTTAATGTTTTTAAATTACGTTAATGGGAAGTTTGTCGTAAAACATTTTTATAAAAAAACATTTACATTACATCATTATTTTTTTCCAGAAAGCGTTTGTATTTTCTTATTGCAAATTCACAGCGGGCTATCTGCTGAGCCCACCAAGGGGGATCAAACTCCTGACTTTGCGTTGTAAATCCAGAGACATATCGCAGTACTAACGGAGGGCCTTTTCCAGAAAGCTTAATTTTAAGTTATGTGCTAACATAACTAACTATGATTGACCAGTTATTTCGTTAGCTTTGATTTTCGTGATAAAATACATTAATTTCAGTTCCTGGTTAAGATTATTCGATAGTCTTGCAAATTTTGGGGAAATGTTTCTACCAAACATATCCTTTCTGAAACTGGCCAGGTGGTTAAGGCACTCAACTCTTCATGCGAGGGTTGCGGGTTCGAATCCCCGTAAAAGTCGAGGTTATGAACGGACAGAATTATATAAAATCAGTAGATAAATGAATGAATTGTTTTGAGTAATACTTTAGAGCATTTAACACTCCTACGAAAAGTGTGGCCTAATAGGCCCAAGAGCAACTTGAAAGGTTATTAATATTAGGCTAATAATTTTGTATTTAAATGAAATTGCCATTTAAATCCATTAATGAATGGATTAACGAGATTCCCACTGTCCCTATCTACTATCTAACGAAACCACAGCCAGGGGAACGGGCTTGGAGAAATCAGGACTAGAAACGTCTTTTCGTAGGAGTGTTAATAGTAACTGGAATTTGTTAGTAGAATATATAGAAAAAAGAACTTTTAAAGGCTTAGAACTGATCATCCCTGTAAAACTAGTGCTCTATAAACTAATGCTCAAGATGCCTTGATGAAAGAAAAAATATTTGTTCTGGTTATTTAGACGTAATTTGTTTCTAACTGTCGTCACAATTGTGTCACGCATAGCCTGATGATGAGTGTTTGAAATATTTCATTTGTTTTCTATAATTTATATATTTTTAACCAACTATAAAGAGATTTGATGAACGTGCCCCGAGAAGTTAGTTAGTTTTTATATTATTTGTGTGCATTATATATCATAAATAACATCGTTTAGTGGTTGCTGGAAATTGTCTCCAATGACAAAGCGGTATGTCTTCGGACTTACAACGCTAGAAACCGGGTTTCGATACCCGTGTTGGTTAGAGCACACAAAACTAATGGTGTAGCTTTGTGTTTAATTACAAATAAACTCTCGCAAATAATCTCGTTCCTAATGATCAAAAAGCTATTTATTTCTTAATTACAGCTTTGTTATATTATTTTACATATCTATAAAGTTTCTAACCTCTGTCTGATACAGATCCAATCATATCTCCACAAACGTCGATAGCGTACACTCGCGACTTTACTAATGTTGGAACTTTTAAAATTATTGTATAATGTGCTTTTCAAAACCAATGTTCATAAATACACTTTCTCACGAAAGCTTAAAAACTGTTTAATCATCATTAGTACTTTAGTTATTTTCGTATCTTTCTAATAACCCTCTTTTAGAGGAAGTATTCAAAGACACGAGTAAAACCTTGTATCCCTCCTGGAAGTTCTATGTGAATGTGTAACCACAACGAGTCAGTCGTCACGAATGTAGTGCCATCTAGTAGTGCTATATGAGCTTAGCTTAACAGTCACCATAACGGATATAGTGTCTCAATTCAGAAAGTGCCCTATTCTTTCTTTTCAATTTGTTAAAATCGCCTTTCTTCTGCTATAGACGCGTTTTTTTTTTCGTATCGTGCTTATCACAAGTTATTCATTTTCAATTATCATAAACGCCTACGCAAAGTTTAGGACCAAGATACATTGTTTATCCCTTATCAATATCGTGATGTCATACAACAGAAAATAATATTCTATAAATTCTTACCTGTCACTGCTAGAATTTTCTCAGTGTGGAAGCGTGTGATGAATGTTAAAGAAGTTTATTACTGCCTTCGTCTAGTTGGGTTCATTTAACAATCACAATAAACAAAATATTTTACAATAAACTTTCACAAGGTTAAGTCCTTTCTACATACTGTATATATTGTTTAACTCTACCTTGAAAAACAAAATAACAGACTTTCACGTGCCACTCATCTGACCACTGTAAGTTTAGCAATGCTGAGCTGTGCAGTGAATCCATTATAAAATCAAAAATGTTTAATAACTTATTTACACATAATAAATATAGTTGAAAATAACAATAACCAACAAGTAATGATAAAAAGAAGATATATTTAGAATATTAACTGGTTTCAATGTTTTAAACCCGCCAAGATTTATTTGTGCACATACTGAAGTCGGTTTAATGATACATCGGCTATTCAGATCATATAAGAATTATTAAAGAAACTTAGAAATGGGCAGAAATGTGTAACTGAGTCTCGGAATGTAGAGGGCGTTCTTAGATGTTTGAATATATAATTTTATATTATTTATTTCATTATTATTATTTAGTTACACAACCCTTTTCAAACAAGTGGTCAGCTTTCGGTCAGTTATTGCTTCTTTCTTTCTTTGTGAACCTGACGATGACCGAAGAAGGTCGAAATGTTGTTCGCTCCTCTACGTGAAAAAATTCCTCAACCCAAATGAGCCGTTTTTACATATATATTTTTATCTACAAGTGGATTTTCTCGACATCACTGAGTGCAATTTCAAAATAAAAAAGTTGGATAATGGGATTCGCATGAGCTGACAGAAGATCAACAAAAATTGGTGTTATGAGACCTGTCAAGGATGACGCTCCAAATATTGAACGAATTGAAAATCAAGGTTCTACCTCATCCACCTTATTCCCCAGACCTTTCTCCTACATATTTTCATTTTTTCAAGCACTTTGACAACTTTTGAACAATAAACGCTTTCAAAATCAGGAAATTGCAGAAGAAGCTGTCGGGGTGTTCATTGACCACAGAAACTCTGATTTCTAGAGCAGGGGCATAAACAACATCGTTACACATTTGCAAAAGTGTGTTGAAGCAAATGGTGCTTACTTTGATTAAAGCATGTTTTACAACACTGGCTTATACTTTTCTAAACTTCACCGTTCAAAAACGACATTTTTGCTTCATATTTTACGCTTTTGCTAAAATAATTCCAACATCACTACAAAGATTTTAGGTTTTGAGTTATCGCTCAATATAAGTAAGAGCTTTGACAGAAGTTTTAATTCCGAAATATAGAATAATAAACTATTGTTTTGTTTGTTACTGAAGTTGAATAGCGCCACAATCTTCATGATTCGTCTCTCCCCATTTTGTAATCACCTCCTCTGTTTCTACGTCTTCCTGTAGTAGCTTTCACAAACGTTAAGTTGCAAAAGGTCTGTGCACGTGATGAAACGTGTGGGCAGCCTTTATTATCTGAAGTATTTCAGTGCACTATCTTTTACAATATATTATTTTCCTTAATAGTTTTTGTAGTGTTATCTTATCCAGCAGTCAGTTCTATTTTTTTTTACGATTCTTTCCACCTTTTTTTCCATTGGTATATGAAAGCTGTGCACAGCAGTACGTTACCAGATAGATTTATCGTTAAGGTAAATAAAACCTAAAAAGTCATTCTTGCTTCTCTTATACATTTCTCCGTGTTTCTTCTGAATTAGTGTGACATGAGGAATGTCACAAGTACGCCTACTTTTGCTCGTCTACAGCTAAATGTTGATTTAATACATATAGCCCGATCATTTACGGAAGATACGTTCATCTAACTCTCAGGAATGAATGATACCCCAAATCCATCTAAAGCGGGAAGGCTGACGGGGCTTTAATATCACGGCGCTCGTTTTTCACGCAGTTGGTGACTCATTTTTCACGTGCTGTTGAGTTTACGAAGATTTTGTTGATCAATAAATGTGTAATATATTTAGATGGCTCAATGGACTGAAAGTTTCCAACGTTCTTTGACATTTTCATGTTGAAGTTTGGGCTATTGAGTTAACTTCTTAGTGAATTATAACCTGCGAAATGAAAGTATCCACTAATAAACAAAAGATAGACCACACAGAAAGCACATTAGGCGCTTTTGTAATATACTGAATTACTGTTTTATGATTTCTCCAGCAAGTTAACAACATAATTAAAAAATACTGAAAATCATGCAATAAGTTTTAAATTTATTTCTAGAATTTTGCGCAAACCCTCTCGATGACTATTTGTGCTAGTCGCCCCTGATTTTGAAGCGATATACTAGAGAAAAGGCAGTTCTTGAAAACTACCCAGCACCAGCTTTTGGGTTACTCTTTTACCAACAAATGTAGGGGCTGAAAGTCACATTATAACGTCTTCGTGACTAAACGGACGGGGTTGTTCGAAGACAGGATTCAAATTTGATACTCGCAAGTTGAGATCTGAGTATCCTAATCACTAAACCATACCATGGAGTAAGAATACAGCTTCTCTGCATGTTTAGATGTGGACAATCTGAATGCCATGGTGTTTCTGTTCGTTACCACAGTTTCATGTGTAGCTGACAGTCAAAACCTTCACTTGGCTTGTGAAAGAGACACTTTATATAATTTCTTCTCCACAAAACAACACTCCCCGTTAAAACAATACTTTCCGTTAAAATAAGAAAGAAACAGCAAATAACGATTAAAATATTGGTTACATTGTTCTACTGTTTTGTAATTTCGTCTACAAAAAATTCGGAAGCAAGATTTACTGGACAGGGTTAGGAGCAGCTTTTTAATTTTAAGGTCTTTTTGCGGTTACAGTCTGCGGACCTACAACACAAAAGTCCGCGGTCCGATTCTCCGCAGTGGAGGCAGCAAATAGCCCAATGTGGCTTTGTTCTGAAACAAGTTAATAAAACGTCTAGAGTAAGCTCGTATTAACTAGATCAAATTATGGTTTGTATATTTGATATCCCTTTCGACATATCTAAATATACATAGTTATATTTGAATATCACTTTGATATTATTTACATTAGCTTCTTTATGAAGTACCAAAGGCCCTTCCGTTTATATTGACTTTTAGAATAGTATTTGTAAATTGTTGTTATCATTTAAATTTCATAATCACACATACCTTACATGGATGTACGTTTATATTCACGTATGAAATGGATCCTAATGTTAAAATATGTGTCGTCTACCACTACAGGTCTTCTAAATTCAAGTTTAACAGATCTGCTGAAACTACAAAAGAACTAGAAAATATGAGATTTACAAATTTGTTAAATTTGTCACACTAGACTTGCTAACATTACTTACAAATTTAAAGGAACTGAGTTGAGTAGACTTACTCCAGCTACAATATAACTGAACAAACTTACTAAACTAATCTAAGTGTTTGACCGTTGAAAAAAATAGAAAAATAAAAAACAAAATCTGAAGGAAGAGGTTAAAGAAACCTGACCATCATGGGTAAACAAACATCAATATCCAAATACCCATACAGAGAGAGAGAGAGAGAGGGCTCTCTGCGTTAGCCATTCCTGGTTTAACAGTGGAAAATTAGAGAAAAGTCAGCTAATCTTCACCACCCACCACCAAAGTTTGAACTACCCTTTTACCAACAAATATCGGGATTGATCATGACATTATAAATCCCACACGATCGAAAGGGAGAGCATATTGGTGGGACGGGGATTCGACCCAGTGACCCTCATATTGCGAGTCAAGCGCTCTACCATCCAGCCATGCCGGGCCGTAAAATTTCTAGAATTAACTATAAGTGTGAGATTATTTGAAATAAGAGTCAAAATGAGCATTTACAAAAAAAACTAAGTTACAGAAATATTGTTTACAATATTAAAATAACACTATACTATTAAAAATATACTTTAGAACGCAAACAGATTCACCCAGTTCGACCGACCTCATTCGTATATTTTGAACATTAGACAATATACATATATATATGTATAATGACATAACAGTTACAAAAGATTCCTTTCATTTAATAGATTATTTAAATTTTCACTGAAAGAATATGTAATGGATCTTTCAATATCAATACTCCATTACAGTACACTACAATGGCTTAAATATTATAAATTGTGTTTTCCGAGAACTTCAATGCATGTAATTTTACACTCCATTTTGAAACGTCCATTTACATTTTGTCCTCAAATTTAAAAAAAAATTGGCTCAGTTTATTCTCAGATTCTCCAAACACCTTAATTCAACGGGTCTGATAGTTAATGGTTCGAATCCCCCGACTCACTTTTTCAACCGTGGGGGTGTTACAACTTTACGGTCATTGCCACAATTCATTGTTAAAATAGTGACGGTAAGTGGTGTTGACTAGCTGCCTTCCCTCTATTCTATTATTGATAAATTAGGGACAGCTAAGGCAGGTAATTCTCGTGTATTTTTGCACGAAATTGAACACAAACCAAACCTTAAGTACTCGTTTTTAGAAGGACATCTCACGACTTCCTTGAAAATTGTTTCAACTCATCTTAAGACTGGTATAGCCCGAACTTTTGCTACTCTGTCTTACCCAAATGTAAGTATATTTCATTTTGTTATGTGAGAGCTAAATAAACTTTTAAACTAAATTAATTCAGTGTTCTTGTTCTATTTTTAATACAGCCTGCAAATACGTAAATGTCACTCATACCCATCATATTTAACAATTTATTGTTTTAAGGAAATTCTATATGGTCCTGGTAACCCAAGATGATCCATATTTCTTTGTTTTCTAGTACTATTATGTACAGGAGTTATCCTTGTTTAGTAAATTTTAAATCCCCAATCTAAATACACTTTATGATCAAAGTGTGTGGATATCTTATATCGGAAATAGCTGTTATGTTTTCTTCCCAAAAGCGATTAATTTCTAGTGGCATCACGTAAAGACAAACAATATCAAAAAGTAGTTCTGATACATTCCGTTTTACACAACTTTATATCAGTTGTAATTTTTACATGACTTGCTGGTCTGTATATTTATATTTCGTTTTCAGCCCTTGTAGTGTTGCTATTCCCTAATTTAACAGTGGAAGATTAGAGAAAGAAAGCTAGTCATCACTACCCACCGCCAACTCATGGGCTACTCTGGAAACCATACTAAGTATAACTGTTGGCCCGACATGGCCAGGTAGTTAGGGCGTTTGACTCATAACCTGAGGATCGCGGGTTCGAATTATCATTACACTAAACATGTTCGCCCTTTTCAACTGTTCGTTGGTAAAAGGGTTGAGGGTGGATGGTAATGACTATGTGTCATCCCTATAGTTTTAGATTACTAAATTAGAGACGGCTAGAGCTGACAGCTCTCGTGTAGCTCTGCGCAAAATTAAAAACAAATAAGTATAATAGATACTTTTAAATATTCTGGAAATCTCGCGTATTTTGTAAAAAATCGTCTGTTTTATAACTCAGGTACCAATCTATTTTAAGGAGAAAACAGAATGTTTCAATAAGAACTAACTCTTAAACTTATAACTGTTGATTCTATGGCAATCCTCTTGTTTCCAAGACTTAGAAACAATACACGTAGCGTTCAGTTCTTTTTGTTCATTCGATTAATAAACCTGACGAAAAAGGACTCGAGGCGTAGATACCTTTAGTATATAATTATCAAACGAAATAACGATAACAGTCACATAAGTTCTGTGTCTCACATCTAGGTCTTAAGAAACCTGTCTGTTAACTAATGAGGAAATCCGTTCATTATTGAGTCTTAAATTATTAAACGAAACATTTTAACCTTACGAACTTGATTTGTTGTTGTTTTTTACCTTAGGCCAAGTTTGTTTTTCACACTAACGTAAGCACATTTCGGTCCAGCGATTTATAATAATTTTTGGAAACGAAGCCATCACGTTTTCTTTTCTACACATCGCAGATGCTATAGGTGAAGCAATCAAGAGGAACAGACATAAATCATATGAACCATATACGACTGGTTGATATCTTGGTAATACGAGAACTAAACGAGTATTGCGTAAGAAAACTAATACGATTACTAGCTGAGTAAAGAAGCTTCATGCCTGGAAGTTCCATATGAGTTTAGGGACGGTGATAAACAAAATGAAGGCGAGAAAAATCTCGTTATTTTATTGAATCACCAAAATCTATATAAAGTTTCATGGAAAACATTCGTAAGAGGTGACGAAGCTGATATGATGAAACATTTTACATTTGGAAGCCGTACTGCGCAGAAGCTAATGATATGTGAGCATAATATATTGTTTGTTTGTTTTGGGTTTCGCGTTAAGGGTAAAATGCGCTAGCCGTCCCGAATTTAGCAGTGTAAGACTAGAGGGACTAGAGGGAAGGCAGCTAGTCAACACTATCCACCGCTAACTCTTGGGCTACTCTTTTACCAACGAATAGTGAGATTGACCGCCACATTATAACGCCCCCACGGCTGAAAGGGCGAGCATGTTTGGTGCGACGGGGATTCGAACCCGCGACCCTCGGATTACGAGTCGAACGCCTTAACACGCTTGGCCATGCCGCGCCGGAGTATTATATATATATATATATATATATTTATTGATGTTTTAAAATGTTCAACTGAACGGTTGAGAAAGTGACCTTTTTACTTTCAATGAAAAGTGTGTAAAATCGAATATATATAAACACAAAATTTACACACGAATAAAGGGTACTAAGAACCTGTTACATGTAACTAGGCATGACCTTAGCAGTTGTTACGTAGCACAGAGTTAATTCAGTTAAACTAGAAAGACCTAAGCATGTACGTTAATCCTTTGAGTATTTTAAATTATCTGAAATATCTCAAATATTATGTATTCTATTTTGAAATTGGATACCGAGCTTTGAAGTTCTTTTCCTTCACTGATACAAACAATTAGTCATTGGGTTATTACGTGAGTGGTGAACGAAATTAAAAGTAACCCTTAAATCTATATCTTTGTTTCTAAAAAATATGATGCTTACTTCCTGTAGGTAATTTTGAGCTCTATTATTATTCCGAGAAAGCTACAAGGGTAAAAACACTCGAATAGTTCTTACTAATCACCATAACCCGGCATGGCCAGATTCGTTAAGGCACTCGACTCGTATTCCGAAGGTCGTTGGTTCAAATCCTCGTTGTACCTGTTATTAGTATATAATGGTTAATTCGTTGGTAAAAGAGTAGCCCTAGAATTGGCGGTGAGTGGTGATGACTACCTGCCTTCCCTCTAGTCTTACACTGCTAAATGAGGGACGGGTAACGTAGATAGCCCTCGTGTAGCTTTGCGCGAAATTAAAATAATCTAACAACCACAGCATATGTGACGTTTTAAATGCAATCACTGAAAAATAAAAGTAAATCATTAAATTAACTGTGTTTTAAGAGCTTGTTTGTAAATATTTATAGTTATATATCAGACCATAATGAACAGGATATAAATGTCAGGTTCCTGACAGAAGTTATTAGAGAGACCTATGAATTTAAATTAAACTTCATTAAGGTTTTAATAACGGGTCGTTTATAGTTTAACTTTGTATATTTCGAAAATGATAATCAGTTTCTTTTTATAACTTAATTTGTTTTTTACAAGTCAGGAAGGAAAACAGTCTTGCTGAAATAAAACTTACAAAAAATTGACTAAAAATATAACAAAATATATTTAAAGCGTTTACCCAATCACTTGTTGTCATAGCGACAAGTTAATAATATTGAAAATAAATAAAATATTATCAAAGTGGGCGCACATAATTAAATGGTATCCAGAAATAGCATGTCATGCGGCCTGTTAACCGTTTATATACTAATGATGTGTTTCTAGAGGGTTCTAGAACGATCGATAAAACTCTCACGTCGTGATTGGTTTAAAGAAACCTATAGCCATAGGATTTTAACATTTTATCATAACAAAATGTGGACCGATTTCAACTTAAATGATTCACTTTTGTATGCTTGTTTGTTTGTTTTTTGAATTTCGCGCAAAGCTACACAAGGGCTATCTGCGCTAGCCGTCCCTAATTTAGCAGTATAAGACTAGAAGAAAGGCAGCTAGTCATTACCACCCACCGCCAACTCTTTGGCTACCCTTTTACCAACGAATAGTGGGATTGACCGTCACGTTCTAACGCTCCTACGGCTGAAAGGGCGAGCATGTTTGGTGCGACAGGGACTCGAACCGCGATTCTTAGATTACTAGTCGAACGCCTTAACCCACCTGGCCATGTCGGGCCTCGCTTATATAAAATTATATATGGCGTTCTGTGAAAGATATGTACGTGATGGAGTAAAATGGATATTATTTTTGGATTCAGCGTACAGGGATTACAGTAGAACGTGTAAACATTTCAAGACAATAAAACTATCACATGCCTGTGTTATCTGCGTATAAACGGCCATGAAGACGGGCCCGGCATGGCCAGGTGGTTAAGGTACTTGACTCGTAATCTGAGGGTCGCGGGTTCGAATCCCCGTCACACCAAACATGCTCGCCCTTTCAGCAGTGGGGGCGTTATATTGTGCAGTCAATCCCACTTTGGTAAAATCCCACTTTTCAATCGTTGGTAAAAGAATAGCCCAAGATTTGGCGGTTGGTGGTAATAACTAGTTGCCTTCCCTCTACTCTTACACTGCTAAATTAGGGACGGCTAGCGCAGATAGCCCTCGAGTAGCTATGCGTGAAATTCATAAACAATCAATACAGAGCGAGCAAGATGGAATTAAATTGTATTATTTTATTAACAAAATAAGTTTAATGATGAAAATACGTGCAAGAAGTTTCGAAAATGGGTAGAAATAATGTTTATTTATTGAACCATAATGTTTTAGGTTAATGAATTTGCTTTATACTATTTTATTACTTGATACAAGGTGGGTCGTGTCGGTCCGTTAGGTTTTCTCGTGCTTTTATCTGGTGCACACATAGCTTGAAAGTAGTTCAAAAGCATGTGCGTTTCTGAAACAAATTAAGAAACAATAGGCTTTGCCTGTAATATAACCTCTGTCGCTGTACGAAAGGATACGGTGTAGAAGTCTTTTCTTTGATCCTATCAACAAATGTACGTTACTTAATAAAATTAGAAGTTACGAGTCAAACAAAAATATCTATTTCATTATTTTAGTATGTAAGGCGATTCAGCCAGTTTGCTTTGTAAAATATTAATAATTATATTAAATATTTAATATGTTGTGGTGTATGATGAATCATTAAATTAAACTCGTGAAGTTAGTGTAGATTTCTTAGTTATACCATTACAGGTTTACAGATAAAGCGTTACAAGTACATTACGTTTACTCTAATTCGTTGCTTGTTTTAATAAGCCTTTGGATCTTATGACCAACTTGATCTGATAAGCTCTAATGTTACGCTAACATTTTCTATAAGTAGTTATAATAAACGAAATGTAATACTACGTTTACGTGATGGTAACGAACGTAGTATAAAATGATATTATTAATTTTATGATAGCGTTTTATAATCCATTCGAGATCTCAAAAAATATTATTTATTTAGTTTAGGGTTATATTACTGTAAGCCAGTTCGATTATAAATGAATCGCTTTTATAAATTAATTTTTCTTCATGCATCGAAAATATGCATGCTGTAAATTTAGAATTCTTATAAAGAAAATATTTACAATGAGGGTTTATTATGAAAAAAATCCTCGATGAAACACGTTAAAATGAGATATTTTGTTACTTTACTTTGTCTGGCAGACATGTGGTTGTTATAACATTTACGTTGCTTCAATTCTGATGTAACAAATAAATTATAGCGGATTTTGTTTGTTTGTTGTTAAGCAAACAAAGCTATACAATGGATTATCTGTCCACTGCAAGTATCGAAACCCAGTTTTATCATGACGAGCCCACTGAATTATCGTTGAAGCTATCTTCTCACACAAATAACTGTTTCAAACTTTTAGTAATTTAAGATTCTTTGCTTATTAAATCAAGAACAACTGTAACATAGTGTAGACTTGTCTGCCTATCTGTTAGCATAGCGAGTGAGTGATTGTAACTGTGTAGAGTGTGAGATAATCAATAGCCTGCACGAGCTTTAACCAAAACAACAAGGTCACCAGGACGACACGATAATTACATCGAAGGAATTCTTATGATGGTTTTACTTCTAAACAGCCCTCGGCAGGTCGACAGTAAAGAGCTATAATAATAAAATCCGCTGTTTCCTACGGTAAACAGAGTGCAGACAACCTGGTGTTTGGGTTTGCGCTAAAAGACGACAACAGACACCACTCCACCTAAGCAATATTCAAAATATATTACTGTGCACTAAATCAGATATGAACTATGTAACAATATGGCAAGAACTTATTTTACACTCGAGATTTTTTTTGTCTGACGTATACCTTGTTTAACATTGACAACAGATATTATGCAAGCTGTGTAAGCTGTCTGTGACAAGCCGAGTATTGCTAGTAAATAGATATGAACTGTACCTTACGTAAAGTAAGAGACACTATACTTAAGAGTCAAACGCACTATTTACTTTCTCACAAGGCAGTAATTGGCGGTACGGTTTCACCGTGAATGTTTTTAAACCAACTGTTTTATACATGTGTAAACAACGCACACAAAATGGTTATGTTCATTAATGCACTTTTGTATTTGGCTAAATGTGTTTTTTGTTTTTTTCTTTTAGCAAAGCCACGTAAGCTATCTGCTTAGCCCACCGAGGGGAATCGAACCCCTGATTTTAGCGTTGTAAATCCGTAGACGTACCGCTGTACTAGCGGGGGGCAGCTTTGGCTCAATAATATATTACTTTTATTGTTACCAAAACACTTATTTGAAATGGTAATGCCAAACAAGAGCCCTTGGTTACACTATGAATGATTAATAATTAAGTTATTAACGTCTTTTGCACGATACATCTTGTATTTTACTAACACCTAGAAACGTGAAATGAGTATCGGTTGCAAATATTCACTCTATGTTGAAAAGTAATATGACTTGTGATATTAAGTATTTATTTTATACTAACGTCATATTGGGCTATCGGTGTATTTCAGTAAAAGTTGTATGATACATTTAGAAGACGCATTATATTTCAAATTAGACACCTATGTTCCTGGAGTGTATCTCCCATCAATTAAAAACACGATTTTTATTGGACCGGGCGTGTTTTTGTAATATTCATGCCAGAACTCTGAATACAAATACTCATAACTGTTAAGCCGTTGCCGAAAATCGCCTTCGTATTCTTAGGCCTTGGACGCGCTATAAGAGTGACAGTTAACTTCCACGAGAGTAACCTAACAGTTGGCTGTTGACTATATTCTGTACCTCAGCTCATCAGTTCAGAATTAGGAACAGATACGCGCAAATAGCTCAGTATGTAGCTTTACTTGAAAGAAACACACTAAAAACTACGAGTTAGCTGTGGGTGATGTTAAGTAACTGTCTTCCATCTAGTATCTCAGTTAAAAATTAGGGATGGTTATACACACGTAACCCTTTTGTAGCTTTGCGCCAAATTCTGAAATCAACAAACAAGTCAGTTAGAAGAGCAACACGTACTCGTTTTGTCCAGTGTAAATAAGTTCAATAAAAAATAGTTTTGTAATACATGTTAAAACAGAAAAGGAAAACAAAGCAAAGTTTAAGATATAGTTTGAAGCAAAGATATTTTGGTTATCAAACAAATGGACTCTTACCGCTCGGTAGAATTCAACATAGAATTAGTTCTTGGTGATTATAGCAATAGGAAACCGAACAAGTTAACGACGAACTGTGCTTTTATGCTTCTACATCCCTCCCACATCAGGTTTCTAGGATCAATAAAAGTGACGTAACTGATCGATACCCACATACGTAATAGTGTGCGTGCGCCGAACTGCACGAAATATGAGTCTCTTTAAGTTATCAATAACAGACGTAGCTCCCAGGCTGTCGTCTAAATAGAAAATGCTTAGTCTGTATTGTGACTGCGTGAACGTTGAAAAAAATAATGATTTAATTTTCTCTTTCACACTTTAACGTTCACTCAATTCATAATACATTTTCTTTCCATTAAATTAAACTGTCTTATTAACAAACAGACTTTCGCGTTATTGTTAAAATGAAGAAAAACTACTTATGAATCACAGTGTCGAAAAAATTATGACGCATTATGTTTGTTGGCTTGTAATAGTTTTCAGAATGTTATAGCTTAAGTAAAACATCAAAAGAATTAAAACATGAAGGTTACACTCAAATGTTGCCTCACTTAAATCATTTACTGCTTGTGATTTTGTTAATCCATAAATAAAGAACAAAATATTAATCACGCTAAATAATATAAAGTTACTTTTTACTTAAAATGATAAAAATGTTTGAAGTTCGCTAGTGTCATTAACGAAACTGCGTAAATAACATGTTTAATTTTCACAAGTTCCTAATTGTATGATACTGTTTTATGTGAAGCCTTGTATTTTCTCGACTTTAGTTTTTCGATCACTTGCATATTCTGTTTGCTTGGAGTCTATCTTCTCACATCAAACTCACCTTATAAACATCACGTGTCCAAGTTCTAGATATGTCATCAAAGAATCTTCACTGTTTAGATACTTGCCGTTTAATATAAGATGCCATTTTTACACTTCCTCACCACAAAGTTGACTATTCTAATTTCCATAATGAATCTTGGAGTTTTTTACCTGTCTCATTAAAATTCTGAAGTTGGAAAAACCCTTGCTTACAATATCATGTAGGCTGTGGGGATAGCTCTGACTGTTCAACAAAAGTATATTTTGAATATCTCCTCAGTAAGTCATCAGAACTTTACAATACTATACGGTATTTCCACTTATGACAATACATATTTAATGACTCAGTTACAAGTTATGGGAATGTATGTAAGTATCATAACAACTTTGAATTTCTTGTCCTTCTGTTTCTTTGTTATTACATAATAAATGAAAAACTAAAACAACGATGTCATTTTCACTGATGTGCCATAGTTTCAAATGGAGTATCCGTTTTTATAAGTATTATTAATAACCTGTGGTGATTAAAAAACAACATAATTATAGTGCAAACAGTATTATCATTACCCCTTGATCTTAGCTTTCTTACAAACATTTAGTATTCCTTTAAAAAGCTAGAGTACAAATTGAACCAGGAATTACTAGAAATGACAGATAAACAATAAATATTACCAATTGAACCTTATTGTATTTAGAAATTGGTCATAAATACAACATTTTTTATCTATTGAAACATTGCATTAAAAACAAAACAACAAGCAAAGAAAAACTTTTCAAAAAAAGATATAAATGTGGGGATGACCAATGTATTTTTAATAAATGTTTTAAAGCATGCTTATTGTTGAGACAATAGATTACATGAATATCAAGGAATATCCAGCAGGACACTGTACTTGCAAAAAAATAGACATGAATGTTTCAGACTAGGCAATTATAGTCCCATTTCACAGAATGTAACCTTAATTATGTGCACACACATTCACAAAATTAATTAATCATATCTTTAAAACGATCTCCAACAGACCAACAATCAATATTCACACTTATATTTTATCTAATCTTGTTTTTGTACACGTGTACCAATATGAAGATTACAAGGCCTAAAAGTTTCAAATAGAGAGTGCTAGTTGTCAATTCTATAAAGTATTTCATCAATAGCCTGGGCGAAACAAACAGTAGTCTAGTAATTACATCACATAACACAAAAGGAGCCTACAACAGACTTTTGAATAAATTCATAACGAAAATTGACGTCCATTTCTCACTGAAAACTGTACAAATGAATGCATACCATCATAAAATGTAACAATGTGTAACTTAAGATACATTAATCTCCATACGGGATCAGGATAGACTATATTAAAAATTGTTCCTTGTTGAATATAACACAGGAAATAAGTATTATCAATTATAATTAATACTTTTAAAAATATAGCACAAGATGTTCAAGTAGATTTAGAAACATAAAGGTCCAGCATGGCCAAGTGGTTAGGGCACTCGACATGTAATTTGAGAGTCGCGGATTCGAATTCCTGTCACACTAACATGCTCGCTCTTTCAGTCGTGAGGGCGTTAATATGTGTGGTTAATCTCACTATTCATTGATAAAAAGTAGCTCTAGCGTTGTCGGTGGGCGGTGAAGACTAGGTGCATTCCCTCTAGTTTTATACTGCTTGATTAGGGATGGCTAACTTAGATAATCCTCGTGTATCTTTGCGCGAAATTCAAAAAACAAATAAACAGGAACATAAAGGTAAAGTAAGTTCTACAAAAAGATTTTGAATATGCAAATCAGCAAGTCATTTGACAACCACATCCAATCCAAAGTTACGATGGAAAAACATGTATCAAAACTACACAATCACAGAATCCATCACTTACAGGAATTCCAGAACGCTATTACATAACATACTTCGCAACACGCTGTCCATCATCACTGAATTCACTAAACTCCACACCACCTCTGCATAGCATACTTCACAACACACTGTCTATCATCACAGAATTCACTAAAGTCCACATCACTTCTGCATAGCATACTTCACAACACACTGTCTATCATCACAGAATTCACTAAACTCCACACCACTTCCAGATAACATACTTTACAACACGCTGTCTATCATCACGGAATTCACTAAATTCCACACCACTTCTGGATAACATACTTCACAACACACTGTCTATCATCACAAAATTCACTAAACTCCACACCACTTCCAGATAACATACTTTACAACACGCTGTCCATCATCACAGAATTCACTAAATTCCACACCACTTCTAGATAGCATACTTCACAACACACTGTCTATCATCACAAAATTCACTAAACTCCACACCACTTCCAGATAACATACTTTACAACACGCTGTCCATCATCACAGAATTCACTAAATTCCACACCACTTCTAGATAGCATACTTCACAACACGCTGTCTATCATCACAGAATTCACTAAACTCCACACCACTTCCAGATAACATACTTTACAACACGCTGTCCATCATCACAAAATTCACTAAATTCCACACCACTTCTAGATAGCATACTTCACAACACGCTGTCTATCATCACAAAATTCACTAAATTCCACACCACTTCTGGATAGCATACTTTACAACACGCTGTCTATCATCACAGAATTCACTAAATTCCACACCACTTCTGGATAACATACTTCACAACACACTGTCTATCATCACAAAATTCACTAAACTCCACACCACTTCTGCATTGCATACTTTACAACACGCTGTCTATCATCACAGAATACACTAAATTCCACACCACTTTTGCATAGCATACTTCACAACACACTGTTTATCATCACAGAATTCACTAAATTCCACACCACTTCTAGATAACATACTTTTACAACGCTGCTGTATCATCACAGAATTCACTAAACTCCACACCACTTCTGCATAGCATACTTTACAACACGCTGTCTATCATCACAGAATACACTAAATTCCACACCACTTCTGCATAGCATACTTCACAACACACTGTTTATCATCACAGAATTCACTAAATTCCACACCACTTCTAGATAACATACTTTACAACACGCTGTCTATCATCACAGAATTCACTAAACTCCACACCACTTCTGCATAGCATACTTTACAACACGCTGTCTATCATCACAGAATACACTAAATTCCACACCACTTCTGGATAACATACTTCACAACACACTGTCTATCATCACAGAATTCACTAAATTCCACACCACTTCTAGATAACATACTTTACAACACGCTGTTTATCATCACAGAATTCACTAAATTCCACACCACTTCTTGATAACATATTTCACAACACGCTGTCTATCATCACAGAATTCACTAAACTCCACACCACTTCTGCATAGCATGCTTCACAACACACTCTCTATCATCACAGGATTCACTAAACTACACACCACTTCTGCATAGCATGCTTCACAACACACTCTCTATCATCACAGGATTCACTAAACTACACACCACTTCTCGATAACATACTTCACGATATGCTGCCTGATTATCCTTCATTCTGCTGTGAATATCTTTATAAATTTATTGAATATATCTCTAGCTAACTAGAGGTAGGTAATGTAGTAGGACACCCAGGATCATTCCACATATTTTATGGGTATTAGCACCACTTGTCAGATGGGTGTTAAGAATTAGTTTATCGGTACAACCCTGTAATAGAACCGTTCTATCCCAGTGCTTCCCAATCTTTTCCAATATTATTTATCGTTATAAGTTTTCACAACAGCTCACTTACCCCAGTTCGAAAGAGACAAAATTGTACTAAATTAAAAAGTGAAATTATTTATCACGACTTAAATATACATCAGATAACAACTAGAATGAATACAACAAAAAATAAATGTATTTACAGACTACAACTAGGATAAATAATAAAAACTAATGACTTTTTTGCTATTCAATTTGTCGTATAATTAATAATTCCTATTCATTCCATTGTTCTCTTTCACCCTGATTTTAATCTCATTAACCCTGAGTGAACCATTCACTCAGTTGAGAAGCATTGCTCCAGATAACTCAAGTTCAATGGAAACCACACACACTATAAAGCACTTTTAGAAACCCTGTACCACAGTGGATTAATCATTCATCTGTGCTTGGAAAAATATCATGAAAATATTTTTCTGTCTGTTGGAAATCATTTTTAAACATTTTATAAAGGTACATTAATTGATTACACGTTTTATGCTGGGCTAGATACAAAAATACTTTAACTAAACAATTATAAGTACATATTAGCTCTTAAAATACACTACAATAAATACAGCTGATTTGTGACTCAAACATTAGTTTACTACAAGTATCTTTGAAACACTGGAATGCGTGTATTAGAAATATTTTAGTGGTATAAATATTCACATTTTTTGTACAGTAAAATTTTTTTCTGTTTAACAACTTAGTGTGCATGTGGTCGAGAAAGTTATTGAATTTTCATGAACAATGATTTATTTCCGTACTTAATTTTATCGACCGCCATAAAACTGCAATTGAAACGTGAAGTTTTGGTCCAAAATCCATAAAATTTAATGTCACGTGTCTAAATGTGACTGATATTGATTCAGATGCAATCAGGTGCATAATAAAAGGGAAATATGATTCAATTAAATTCTTATAAGTAGGACCTGAACATTGTGAAGTAAGTGGGTCATTATTTTTCCTCAGTTGCTAGATGGAGCCCACAAAATATTAGCCATAATTAGTTGGAAAAAAATGAAAAATCTCTTTTTATTTATAACTTTGAAAAGTTGTTCCGTGTGCTTAAACTATGAAAGCTGTCAGACATTCTGTATATCCTTTTATGGACATATTATGCAAATTAATTCATTTTAGGCTCATTTGTTTTACTTTTTCACATTTTAATATACTTAGGACTCTAAATATTTGAGTTTGTTTTACATTTCGCGCATCGCTACTCATAAATTATCTGCGCTAGTCTCCCTTATTTGACAGTAATGGACTAGAGAGCTGGTAACTAATCAACATTACCCACCGCCATCTCTTGAGCTACTCTTTTATCAACGAATAGTGGGATTGACCCTCACTTTATAACACTCCCACGGGTGAAAGGATGAGCATCTTCTGTGAGAGGATGAATGTTTGTTTTAGTGAAACATCGTTACATCTACTAGTTCAATGCAACCTAACCCTAGTTTTTTGTCCTTTAGTGTTTTGTTCGCAGTTAAACGAGAGTGCTATGGTGTTTAATTACCTTAAAATACAACTGTTTCTTTTCAGATTGTAAATATAAGCAGAGGCAAGAATAAAAATAATATGCCAGTTTTACACTTTTACTGTGTGCGCTGTAAACCTACAGTATAATCTAATGCAACGTCACATATTATTACATTTTCTCTTTGAAAAAAAGTAAAGACTTCCAAAGAAAATTTGCCCTTTCCTAAAATTAAAGGTCAAGTGGCGTTGCCATAGACAGGCTTTACCTTCCCGGGATTTCATCAAAGCAATCTCTTCTCTATGTAATAAACAAGAAAAAAAAGAAACCTGCCATGTCCACTGCATAAACTGAAACACTTCACATTATTGTATTGTTCTGTACTTTTATCTATTTCTATCTGTCTATCAGTAAATAGATGTTTATGAAAGGAGATGAATAACAACTAATATTTTACTGTTACCTGGTAATGATTTTGCGGCTACAATATTCTGTGACATTTACTGCCAAAGTTTCCATGCCACAGTGTAGGAAAAGACGTTTCTAGGGTTACGATTGGAACTGGGTCACTAAAGACAACTCATGTATGTTTGTGTGGAAATAAATGAAGTGTAAAAAATTGAATAACTCAATGTACGTTAAGATCTTTAGGTTTTGAAGCGACCGAGGAGCAAGTGATACTTTTCTGAGCTGTTCAAAGACCTCCAAAATTGATATATCTGTTGCTATGGAAGCAGACTAAACCTTTGGGAAATATACGATCAGTTTGAGATGCAAAGCAATAAATAAAGTGTTTAATAACGTATGTGGAAAGCGAAGAGCGGTGCCAGTATTTATGGGAAATATTTTTACTGTATAGTGTTAGCAAATGTACGGTTGCAAGAGGTAGATTTTTGATGGTATTCGAATACATAAATATTATTTAACCTTTTATCATTCTCAATTTCTTTATTTTAATAGATCAGGCAATATATACGAATAATAAAATACTTATTTTTCGTATTGTATCAACTAATTTTGGCCAGGTGGTTAAGGCACTCGACTCGTAATCCGAGGGTCGTGGATTCGAATCCCCGTCACACCAAACATGCTTTCAGCAGGGGAGGCGTTATAATGTGACGGTCAATCCCACTATTCATTGGTAAAAGAGTAGCCCAAGAGTTGGCGTTGGGTGGTGATGACTAGCTGCCTTCCCTCTAGTTTTACACTACTAAATTAGGGACGGCTAGCGCAGATAGACCTCATGTAGCTTTGCGCGAAAATCGAAATAAACCAATCAACTATTTTATTTTTTGGCGTTTACATATATATGTATGTGTGTGTATTTCTTAACACGAATCGTACCTGCGTTTGCATCCAATCAAGATTTTAAAAAATGTATACTACAAATATTCGAAGTACAGTACATTAAATATTTAATATGCTAGTATTAATATAAATAACAATGATACACTACTCTTTTTATTGGTAAATATTAACATAACATTATATAATAATAATACTACCAGAAGTACCAACAGTGTCCAGCATTTTAAAGTGGTAGTAATGCATAAAATATGTGACAACAATACCAAGAGTACGAATAATGTCTATAGTTTTAACGCAATAATTATGTGTAAACATCGTACAGAGTTGTAGCATAAGCGATTTGGTTTATACCTTTCCCTTTTATAGTGTTTATTTGTTTGAAATCAGCTCAACCATTTCTCGTGACGTTCCGCACTTATTTTGAGGCTGGTATAACAAAACATCTTGATCTAAATACTCAAGCGATCAGATCATACACAAACACCATTATTGTTGGCATCTCAGCGAATGGAAATCCAAACTTTTCCCTTAATTTCAAACGGTTCATCTTAAATAAATTATCATTTACTTTGTTTACTTTGCTTTCTTTTTTCGCTAATCTACCACTAAGGTTGCTGCTATTGTGAGTGAAATGCCTGTTATAAAATTTAGTTGTCTACGCTGTGTACGTCATACAGGAATCAAACCTTGAGTTTTAGCGTTGTAAGTTCGTAAACTTAAAGTCGACTCATTGGTAAAAGAGTCGCCCAAGAGTTGGCGATGTGTTGTGATAACTAGCTGCCTTCTCCCTAGTCTTTCATTGGTAAATTAGAGATGGCTAGTGCCGAGTCCTCGTGTAGTTTTGCGCGAATTTCAGAAGAAAGCAAGCCAAAAACAACAACGTTTGATGTTCTTCCTCTCTCAGTAATGTTCCCTCCTTCCATGTAACTGCAGCTTCATCGGAGCTTAAGAAAGATTAAAAGTAATGCTTCAAATCACCAAAAATTTCCAATAAAGTCATTAAATAACGTTAAAAAACATAAGAGGGAATAATGTAGTGCTTCAAATCACACAAACACATCCAATAAAGTATTTAAATGAGATTAAAAATCATAAGTAGGAAATTTTAAAGGCAGTGCTTCAGGTCACATAAAAATATATCCCATAAATTGTTTAAATAATTTTCTCTACTATTATTACTTCATTTTATGTCATTGCATTTGAAAGACTGCTGATATTACTGTCATCAGTTATAAACGAATTAATTTTTATTGATTTAAGAAGAAAAAATAACCATATAGCAATTTCCTCTGACCCCTATTACATCCTTAATTCTATGTTTTCCTCTGGCCCCTACCAAACCCTTAGTTCTTTTCCTCTGACCCCTATTACACTTTTATGATTTTAGCACTTGCCTTCAATCAGTAGTAGAAGGTTTGTTTGTTTTTGCTGTTGTTAAGCTACACAATGGGCTATTTGTGCTGTTCTCACCACGGATATCAAAACCCAATTTGTAGCGTTACAAGTCCAGTAACTTACCACTGAGCCATTGGGGGACACAACAGAAAAATATATGCCCAGTTTTAATTACAGGCCGCCTGTCTATAAACATGTTCTGCAGTGTCTCCAATTATATAGGGACACTAAATGTTTTTACTTTCATTATTACTTTTACAGAAAAGTTATTATTCTACACTTTCAAACTGTATTATGTGGAGTAATAATTATTACTCAGAGTTTCGTCTTCAAAAAATCAGAATTTACTGATGATGAAATAGACATTCCGTGTGAGAATTGAGGTGAATTTTTTCTTTACTCAAAAGTGACAGTTCAGTAACAACGGATATTTCGGTCTTTGATTTCAAAAGTCCAGCTGCTTTCCAGAACTCAGAGAAACCAAACATTGTTTTGTGTTGTTGTTTTTATATTTTGTTCGTGTTACTACTTGGAGAGAAGAAAATCTCCATTCTTCTCAACTTTCAAAATTAATATTGATGTTTTCTGTAATTCTTTTGCTTTGCATTTCACACTTGTTGTGTAGTTTACATTTGCATTACGTAAAACAAGTAAAAGCGCCCGTCCCAAGTGACGGAGAAGTTTAAATTAATCTATTAACATAAGTTATTTCATGGACTTCAAAAAAATTTATTGTGTTGATTTCTTAGTTTCAATCAGAGTCAAAGCCCTGAGATACTTAACCGTCTACCTCGAAAAGTTATTGTTAAACATTTCAGTCATGCTGAGGGCCACTCAACAATAACACGCGGTAAATCTATATTTTCATTGCTAAGTTACGTCACATCTTGATATGTGAATGATAGTGCAATTAATTTCTAATAATTTAGTGTAGAATATCCTGACTGAGAAATTAAAATCTGCTGTCAACGTTATTCATGTCCGAATGCTGAGCTTTGTCTGCGCGCGCAGCTTTTCGAACACGTGACAGACAAATTCTAGGACAGGTACAACGGCTCACAATATAAAATATTAAAATTTGAAGTACTCGACTAGAATTCAGCAACGGGGCTAAACACATTTCTTTATGATAAAAACGAAGAATAATGCGAAACAAAATACGTATTAAGCAGGAAATCATTTAAAATATTTCAATTTGTCATTTCTACCTAACGCATTGCAGTTTCGCTACTAAAGGCTCTAAGTTTTATCTACTGCTATTCAAAATAATGAAGAATTGAAGCAAGCAAAACCGAAATATTTAATTTTATAACATGGTTATTTTAAATTATATCCGTTTACCCCTGCCAGGTTTTCTATCTAACATCTTTAAGCATTGTCTTGTTTGTTTGGAATCAAGCACACAGCTACACAATGTGTTCTACCTACCAGAAGTATCGAAACTTGATTTCTAGCGTTATAAGTTCGTGGATTTACAGCGGTGCCACTGATAGGCACCAAGTAATGTCTAACAACCACAGAAGGAAAATGAGATTGTTTGTTTTTGTTTGTTTTTTGTTACTACGTTTCATTATAGTTTGTTTTCTTTTATGCGGTCAATCAGTAACGAAAATTTCTCAGCATTAATCTAGAGTTAGCTAAAAGTTTACGTACATCTTTGTAGCGCATGGATTATTGTTAATAATAGTACATCTTTGTTATGCATGGATTATTGTTAATAATAGTACATCTTTGTTATGCATGGATTATTGTTAATAATAGTACATCTTTGTAATGCATGGATTATTGTTAATAATAGCACATCTTTGTGATGCATGGATTATTGTTAATAACACTACAGTCCTCGGTGGACTGAGAAGATAGCCCGATGTGGTTTAGATGTGAGAAAACACACACATCCAATACATCTGGCAGTGTAGCTGAGCGATTAATCGCTGAAATGGACTGCACGTTCTTGCCACGTGCTCCACGAGAAAGCTTCTTCATCAGGGCAGGAAAAGCTCCGCTTCTTAGTGACATACCACTGCTTCACTTTGTCGTCAAGACGCTTCCCTGGAATTCTTGCTGCTAGCACTCGTCGACTTCTCAGCAAGACATCAAGTCCGGTCAGGAAATAGCACGAGCATTTTTACGCTTCTCAAAAGAGCTTTACTGCGCGTGGGAGTCTAGAAGCTTTAATAAACCCAGCGCACATGCCAATTAAACGGCTCACGCCTCAGTGTTCGACTGCTGGAAAGGTTATAAATTTGATCACTGAAAATAGGGATCTTTTAACGGGTCTGCATAGCTCGAAAGCTATTTAATGGGAACGATCTCATTAGTAAGGCGTCGTAGGTGGAAAAGCAACAAAACTGAAATAATAATAAAAAATAATGGTGTGCACATAATCAGGAACTACAAAACATTTTCATTTCTGTTAAGTCATTTCTGTTAAAACATTGAAGTTTATTATTAACTCGCACATTACATGTGTCTGTATTGCTCACTAAAAACATTTTACACAGTGACTGAGACGTTTTACGTTCGATGTGCAGTTTGACAGATGTATTTTAAAATAAATGTTTAAGAATCATGAAGTCTTAGAAAAATCTTTAGAACGACGTTCAAACAAACTTGTAAAATGTTAATAATCTTTATTTGATGTTGAATGGATCGTATTAAAGCTAGAATAAATTGTGCTCCTATTATCTTAGCTCCAGTAAAAGTCTAAAGATTTCTAACTCTAAAAAGCGAATTTCGCTTAAAAAACAAACACGGCTACTGTGATGTGAAATTTCAGTAACTCATCCAAATCACCAGATGAGAAAGACAGCAAATTATACCAATATTTTACAACAATATCACAAACATTGTAGACTGAAACTGACTTATCTTAATCCACTTATGTTTATTACCGCTATTTTGAATATAAATAACTAAATATAGGGTTGTTTCACTAACATTAAAAATAATATTAACTGTACAGACGTCGTCTTCAGTCTCTGTGCCTAACAGACTAACTTTACGAAAATAAAATCTACATATTTATATGAAATATCTAAATATCTACACACACGTTTTCCTCTTGCAGATAAGTTGGTATTCAGAGAACTTAGTCTGCCTGTTTATTTGTTTGTTTGTTTTTAAATTTCACGCAAAGCTACACGAGGGTTATCTGCGCTAGCCGTCCCTAATTTAGCAGTGTAAAACTGAGGGAAGGCAGCTAGTCATCACCACCCAACTCCAACACTTGGGTTACTCTTTTACCAACGAATAGTGGGATTGACCGCACATTATAACGCCCCCACGGCTGAAAGGGCGAGCATATTTGGTATGAGGGATATTCAAACCCGTGATCCTCAGATTACAAGTTGAACACCTTAACCACTTGGCCATGCCGAACCCTAGTCTGCCTGTCCCAACTTATTTCGCTTTACCAGTTTGATTCCTTTATCATTATAGAATTTAAATAATTTACGATGTCAGAAAAATATGTACATTGAAGAAGACTTGACACCGAATAATAAAAAACTCTATAATCCTATAATTTGTTTCAAGTTTGACCCTGAAGATGAAAGGTCCACCCCTCATTCGGGTTGTAAGGTTTAAGGGGTTTTTTGACTTAGAATTAAAAGAATAATAAAGGGGAACAGTATTCAGTGTTAACTGTATACTGTGTATCAACAAGATGCGTCATAAATTGACACTTTAGTTTGTCTAGTTTAATCGCGTATTCGTGAACGACTTAGAAAAAATAACATGAATCGATCATTCTCAGCTATTCCAGTGTGTATACTTTTGTATTTATCATAGAACATTTGTATTAAGCCTATTATATTTTTAACACTACATTCTTTATTGAGTGGTCGGCAATGACTATTATGGTTTGTTTCGTATTTTGTTTTGAATTTCGCGCAAAGCTACACGAGGGCTATCTGCGCCAGCCGTCCCTAATTTAGTAATGTAAGACTGAAGAGAAGACAGCGAGTCATCACCACTCCCCGCCAACTCTTGGGCTACTCTTTTACCAATGAATATTGGGATTAACCGTAACATAATAAAGTCCTCACGGCTGAAAGGGTAAGCATGTTTGGTGCGAATATGGTTCAAACCCGCGACCTTCAGATTACGAGTTGATAGCTCTAACCACCTGGCCCTGACTAATATGAACACAGTATTGTCGAAATACTATTTACACACTTTTCTTACTATTATCATAAAACCCTTAAGTAAGCGAATGAGGAATGTGGTGCTCAAAAGTGTAATATACATGATAATAATTTCTTATAAAAGTGTAATTAATTACGATCAAACTTTGTCAATTTAGAAAATCCGTTCATACTATAATAATTACTTCTATGTACCATTATAACAATTTCTGTTTTTGGGTGGATTCTCTGAGGTATTCCGTAAGAAACAAGCATTTAAAGGCCAGTCCACCTAGTGATAACGAAAGCGTTATATTTTTTCAACTGCAAGTTTTACAGTTCAGCTTAACTGACGTTCGCTCATAAGCCTAATAAGTTCACAATACATGCTGATTCAATAATTTCGTTACTTGTTTATTTCTTAAATCTACGCACTTGGTCATACTTCTGTTTCTACGTTGTGAACACAAACTCATGTATACATGATATACCTGTATCTCAGGATCTTACAGCCTTACTCTCTGATTATTTCACCAACTTTAATAACTAAATATCAGACTGACTCAATAATAAATCTACTTTAGCTTAACTTGTATTAAGTTATTCAGTTCGTTTCCTAAACTTTCATGAATTTGTCGTTAAGTCCTATCCATCACGCTATGTTCATCCTTCTTCTAACCAAACAACAATATAAATGTCTCAACAAAACTGATAAAACAAAAAGTGAACGTGTAAATGATATTAGACTAACATTTCGTGAGATATGAAAATAACTGTGCTGTCTGACAATATGATAATCACTGTGCAGTCTGACAATATGAAAATAACTGTGCAGTCTGACAATATGATAATCACTGTGCAGTCTGACAATATGATAATAACTGTGCAGTCTGACAATATGGTAATAACTGTGCAGTCTGACAATATGATAATCACTGTGCAGTCTGACAATATGGTAATAACTGTGCAGTCTGACAATATGGTAATAACTGTGCAGTCTGACAATATGATAATAACTGTGCAGTCTGACAATATGATAATAACTGTGCAGTCTGACAATATGGTAATAACTGTGCAGTCTGACAATATGATAATCACTGTGCAGTCTGACAACAGGATAATAACTGTGCAGTCTGACAATATGGTAATAACTGTGCAGTCTGACAATATGGTAATAACTGTGCAGTCTGACGAGTTCAGGAAGAGTTCTGACAACGTTATCGAAGGTGGTTTCCTTTTATTATAACAGTTCAATATTGTTCGATCGAATATCGCTTCCACTGCACAATAACCTAATTGGACAACTCTACCTGTTGTATCTGAGATCTGTAAGACCAGGTTGGTTCCTCTTTTCCCTTCAGACTTTTCAGATTCTACCAGTCGTGCCTATTTTTCCAATTCTGATGCTGAAACGGGTAAATTAGCAGTTACTTTCTACTGTTTTAATGACAGGTTAAATAACTTGTAAAGTAAAAAAAAATGTGAATCCTCGGGTTTCACTGTTTGAAATACCGTGGTCTAGCTTGACATGTTGCTCGTTAAAATTATTTAAAATGGGAATTTTATTGAGACAGTTTTTCTCCACTGGTAATAACAGAAGTTGAGCCACTTTGTAATCTAAGTATGTATAGGGTGTCTGATGCAGAAAACCAATAGCTAATACAACCCAACAAATGACGCTATAAATTACAGTTACGCAGGTGTAGTGTATATGCATTGTTTATTAAATATGCAACATCCTATTACATTGCTTAGCTTTGATACATCTTGGCTCATCAACTGCCTTACTCTCTGTAATTTCCGTGAGATAGTGTGTCTCAGTTGGAGAAAACATCAGAGTTTAGAAACAAAAAACTTTCGTGCCACTAAAAACATTTCTTGATTACGAGAAACCCTCTTGAAATAAATATGTATCTCAGAAACAATTTTCTCTACTTATCAATAAAAGTGTTAATGCCTTTACCAGCCATTCTGAGATACAAAAACAATTCTACTTGAAACAACGCTTTTAATCTTATCTCTCCCCCACCCCACACATACACACACCTAAAAAATCTTGGAATTTGTCTGTTTATCAAGAGAATCAACCATCTTAAAGATGACTTTTTACTCCAGGAACAAAAGTATATTACTCGGATAATATTACTCACCTATCGATAAGTTAAAGTTTCATTCAGTATAATATTTTATCTACCACTCATCAAATAATTCTGCTCTTTTTTTATTTACTTGCACCAAATTATTTTATAAAATTTCATAAATTGGTCGTTTGGTCAAAGAGTTTATCTGTACACAGCTTTAGTTTGGTTTCGGTGATTTGTTTTGAATTTCGCGCAAAACTACACGAGGGCTATCTGCGCTAGCCGTCCCTAAGCAGCATTAAAACTGTAATAACTCAACAAGAGGAACTTCATGGATTGTAACGTCATAAGTTTGAGGCTCGATTCCTCGCATTAGGCACAGTGCAGAGTATAGCTTAGTGTATAAGTTCGTGGTTGAAACAGGCTATACATATAATATAAAGAAATTAATATTCATATTAAGAAAACCTTCCCTTTCCACTTCATTTCGAGCACTGCATTAACAAGATAGTATAATATTAGTCCTTAACCGAATCTTATACTTATGATACAACACTAAGGTATATATACCCTTCAAAACCTCAAATCAAATCTTACTCTCATGATATACTAAGCAAAACTGTCAAGTTCAAAACCAAGTCCTAAAATTCACTATCACAAATCAACAAGGTTATCAAGTGTTCAGAACAAAGCTTCCTTTACAACAAGATATTCGGTCTATCGCCCCTTCTCCAGACAAACATAAAAACATAACATATAAAATGATGCCCTTTTTCCACTCATCACGACACGAATAAAGAGTTGGTTAAATCCAAAGCTTATTCTGATTTGTTTTCGGCTTTATAATTACGAACTTGTAATATTAATAAGAAATATTCTAAAAATATGTTAAAAAATGTAAGTGTTATCTATATGTTTCAATGTAAAACAAAACTGTTATCTTACTGTATTATCTGCTCGTCTGACGAAACTCCCCTCTATGGTTGTACCCCTATGTTTTAAACTTCTGAAGTGTGCTAAATTTTCGAAACCATAAGCTTAATCATACATTCATAATACACTAATTTATCCTTCAAATTTGTAAGTCAAAGCTCACATTCATAATGCACTAAGCTAACCTTCAAAATTATAAATGTAATCTCACATTTCTAATACACTGAGTTACCCTTCACAATTATAAATATATTATCACATTCATAACATACAAAGCTGCCATTTAAAATTGTGAGTCGAATTGGTTACAGTGTATTTCAGATATACATCACCAGAAGATGGTAAACTACCATTGAATTTTCAAAATTTGTAATTGAATCTCCATCTACAAACTATTTATTCATCTCATACGTATAACCATAAATCTATTCATTTATCTGGAAATTGGCTGAAACCTTAATTTTCCATCAAGTCACATTTTACACGACAAAATAACAATGACACTAATCCTGTGAATGTTTATCTACGTTTTCAGCTTTCCAAGTTAATCTAAACATTATTCATTGTATTTGAAGTTGAGAAAAACATGTTACTGTGCAATAAACCACAACAAGCAGAAGGGGCCCAGCATGGCCAAACGTGTTAAGGCGTGCGACTCGTAATCTGAGGGTCACGGGTTCGCATCCCCATCGCGCCAAACATGCTTGCCCTTTCAGCCGTGGGGGCGTTATAATGTGACGGTCAATCCCACTATTCGTTGGTAAAAGAGTAGCCCAAGAGTTGGCGGTGGGTGGTGATGACTAGCTGCCTTCCCTCTAGTCTTACACTGCTAAATTAGGGACGACTGGCACAAATAGCCCTCGAGTAGCTTTGTGCGAAATTCAAAAAACCAAAACAGACAAGCAGAAGTCGCATAATGCTAACATATTAACATTAGATATATTTATAACTATTGAAAATTGTGTAACTTGATTAATTAAAAAATCGAAATATACGTAAAATAAAAGTAATTGGTCGATCTACAATATGATAAATGACAACATAGTGTACGTTATTGCTTTTATTAATGCCTCTGTTTTTTTGTAGTCAAGCACAAAGCTTTCCATTTTATTATCGCGGATTTCGAAACCCGATTTTAGCTTTTTAAGTCATGAGACGGACCTCTGAGTTAACGAGGGGGCTTAAAGTCAATGAAGAATATGATGAACTCAACAGGACCAAAATATTAATAAGCAAGGGAAATTATATAGGTTAGTCCACAATTATATTTCCTTTTTTAAAATTTAGTAATTAAATATCTAAGGTAATATAAACATGCAGTTTTCAGCAACTTGTAGCCAAAGTCAAATAGTTTTTTGTCATGTTTTTTATTTCTGTTGTCTTTTTCACTCCAGTAAGTAGTGTTAACCATTAAATTGGCAATGTACAATAAAATGGTCATTGCGTTGTTTGTTTGGCTTATGGCGCTGTAATTACAGATGCCAATACAGGAAAGAAGTCTGGAGGTATGTTAAGGACAACGTGTATCGCACATATATAGCAAAAATCACAGAGCTGAAGAGTAAGATAACGGACGCTGTCGCCACTGTGACCGTAGACATGTTGCAGCGAACGTGGATTGAAATTGAATATCGGTTAAACTTACTGAGAGCAACTAATGGTGCACACGTAGAAGTCTTCTGGCATGTCAATAAAAACTGTTTGAGTTTGGCTGCATTCGCTTCCTCATTTAGTTAATTATTAAATTTTAAAATAGAAATATTGGGCCATAATGTTTAAAGAAAATGAAACCGTGGATAGTAAGTTGCTTGTGTGTCATACCAAGAAAAAGCATGCCTCACCTATTGCACCTGATGTTTTCATAGATTTTGATGGTCAATATTTTTAATTAAAATCTTTAATAAGCATCTATTTTATATTGCATATTTCTTAATATTTACTTTTCTCTAAATACACGTTAGTGGGGACTGTGATTGTATAGCCTCATGAATGTGAGTTACACCTGGCTGGTATATATTTATTTTCTCTAAGTTACATTAATTATGCTTTAATCATGAAGTAAATCTGTACGCATAAGTTATGTTTGTATTGTGTATTCATAAGTTATGTTCGTGTTCATGAAATGTCAGAGCGAAGAGTTGTTGAGTAACATTGTAAAGTAGTTAGTTTGATTTCAGTTCCTTATATATATAACCAAACTAGCAGTTTTAAGCCTTCATTACCTCCATTGGACCTCGACTGCTCTTATCAACCATACAATGGTTGAAGACTCATGGTTTGTGAATGGATACAAAATTTTGAAAGCTGTTACTTGACAATGACCCAGCAGAAAGGTGTTGTTTGTTTGTTGAGTTTCCCACAAAGCTATTCTAGGGCTATCTGCACTAGCTGTTCCTAATTTTGAAGTAATAAACTAGAGATAAAGCAACTAGTATACACCACCAACACCAAACTTTTGGGCTACTTTAATCCAATATTGGGACTCCCCATCACATTATAATGCCCACACAGCAAAAACAAACCATGTAAGTTGATGGGACTCAAACCCAGATTGCAAGTCGATCGCCCTGTAAGGCTATACCAGGCCTCCAACAAGAAGCACGACAATATTCTAGTTAAGTGTCTTGTATACTATCTATAGGACTGGAACATTCACAGGTGATAGGAAGACATTTCTTATGCAATACGAGAACATGTACACAAGTTTGTAGAAATTGTGTCTGACTAGGACATATTGTAGATCGACCAATTACTTTTATTTTACGTATATTTCGATTTTTTTAATTAATCAAGTTACACATTCTTTCAATAGTTATAAATATATCTAATGTTAATATGTTAGCATTATGCGACTTCTGCTTGTTTGTTTTGTTTTTTTGAATTTCGCACAAAGCTACTCGAGGGCTATCTGTGCTAACCGTCCATAATTTAGCAATGTAAGACTAGAGGGAAGGCAGCTAGTCATCACCACCCACCGCCAATTCTTGGGCTATTCTTTTACCAACGAATAGTGGGATTGACCGTCACATTATAACGCCCCCACGGTTGAAAGGGCGAGCATGTTTGGCGCGATGGGGATGCGAACCCGCGACCCTCAGATTACGAGTCGCACGCTTTAACACGCTTGGCCATGCCGGGCTACTTTTTTATTCTATTTATTATACTAACTGGGTGTTTTCCAGATTGTTTTTATTTGTAATCAAAAAATCAAAACGATTGTTTCTATTCACCAAATTTATATTTCCTTTTTTTTTTTATCAAATAAGTGAATATTGTCATCATTCCATTCACTGTCTTGTATCGCAAGATATGTAATACAAAATCAAATGATATATATTGTATATTTTACATTCAATTGTACTTTCACAAATTAAACAATAAATACAAGTTCTAGTTGTGTCAGTTAATTATACCTTATTCCAAAATTTCAATTCTTAATTTTTTTCATTGTATTTTATCACAATATCGTGTTTTTGATACACTTGTCTTCTTTGAGTATATTTTAAAGGCGTTGTTGAAAACCTCTTTGTAGTATTTACTTCCGAAAATAAATACTAGAAAATTATAAATCAAATGCATAATAACAAACCACGTGTTGATATCTTCTCATGTACAGCCGCTAAAACTAAACTTCAGATAATATTATATTTCACGAATTAACTGTTATGATTATAAAAAGGTCGAAACACTTTAAAAACATATAAATAAAAAATACATGATGTAGTGGTAGCAATTCCAAACAGCTTAGCCTAGAAACAACAAAATGAATAGAGTGAAACACAAATTAAAAAAACGTTATATATATAAGTAGATTTCACATCAAACGTTTTGAAAACACCTGGATAAAATCAAGGATTTTTGTTTCTTGTATCCTTAAAAAAAATTCATAGCATTCTTATAGCTATGTTGTTATTAATATGTATTTTTAATATTGCCTATAAGGAACTGTGGGTCTTAATTATGACGTTAAGATAAGTAAGTTTAATTTGATAGGCCTAAAACATCTAGAAAACTTGGGATGTAATGGAAAATTCTACAGTATATTCGAAAGTATAACCTATATATATATATGACTAATAGATAATATCAGTTAGTTAAAAGAGTGTAAATTAATCTTTCAAAATAGAAAATGACCTAGTCAGTGTTAGCTGACACTCTTTACCTTGTACAAATAAGTTGATTTGTTTTACATTAGTTTATGTCACCTGAAACGTACTACTACAGAAATTTACACCTGTGTCCAAGTTTGTAAAAATGTTAAAGAGGGAAAATAAAGTAATTTATCTTTATTGTGTTGAATGGACGTTCATTTCTTTCACCAGATAATTTAAAGAACCTTATCATGAAAGACAAATATTACAACAGTATTATAAAGCTGGACCGTCCGTAGGATTCTTTATGATGTGATAAAAAACTTGAGATTTTTCCACAGCGTATATTCTGGTTGCAGAGCGAGGCGAAGCTACAACCCAGGAGGATATCCGGGGACATCCTCTCGTAAAATTTTTAAAATCTAAAAATCAAAACCATGTAAAAAAGAACTGCCTAAAACGTAAAATTTTATTTTTCTGTGACCTTGACCTCACCTCATATTTGATAGTATTTCATTAACTAGAATATCAATGCAAAGTTTCAATGACATCCAAGCAAAAATAGGCAAGAAAACTGCTAAAAATATAAACTTTCATCTATTTTATTTTCTGTGACCTCAACAGTTTCATTCCAACTCAATAATCCTTCGTGGATGTAGTTTCATCTCTGTTCACGGATCGACTACAGTGTGTATGGATTAATTCAAGGTTTGAAAGCTTTCCACGTGTCTTGCTAGATCTACTGTATGTATTCAATCTTCCAAGGTGCTAGCCCTTCTTTCGCACTCACAAAAGATGACAGGCAGAGTTCAAACAATTTTCAACAACATAGAAGCCTGGGGGGGAGAACATTTTGTCACAGCTTTTAATGCTGTTAACAAAGGAAAGTTTTTCAGTAACATGTTTTTAAAACTGTCCTTCCATCTTGCACACTCTTCAGTGAAAAGTTCATACTGTGACAGGGCTTCATCATACTTGTTTACAGTTTCCTGTAGAGACCTCGCATTTAGTAATCCAAAAACAACCAGTCTAACTTGGTGCACGAGACACCTCATGCTAGAAATAGTAGAGAAAAAATGTTTCTCGACAAGTGTTAAATGCATGTATCTGTACAAATTAGAGTAACTGGACTGCAACAAAGCCAGTTCTAATAAACTGATTTCCTGACACTTTCATTCTTTATTTACAATATTAATATATTATAATATAAAACAAAAATCAACATATAATTAAGTAACCTTGGTTCTCCTTGAAGTTTCAACTTCGTCAATCTAGAATTCACTTAATTTACTGAAATAACACTGACTGTCATTGAAGTTGTTCCTCTTATTACTTGTCAGAAATTGTATTTGATTAAAGTTAAGAATACCTGTATAATATATACTCTGCTACTACTATTAGATATTGATGTGAAACTGTGAAAATATTATTATTACAAAATTACTTATGTGACTTCACGAAAATCCCTATCTCTATTATCTAAATTAATGTAAAATAATAAATTATACACATATGTATGACATCTGTATTTAGTAAAACAATACTGTCGCTTCCACTACCCAAATGATTACTACTCTACTACTACCACTAATACCAGCACAACTACTACCACCACCAGCACAACTACTACTACTACCACCACACAACTACTACTACTAAAATAGTTACTACTCTACTACTACCACAACCATCAGCATAACTACTACTACTGCTATTCAAATAGTTACTACTCTACTACTCCTACCAATAGCACAAACTGATATTACTACTGAAATAGTTACTATTCTGCTACTACCACCACCACAGCAATATTACTGCTACTGAAAGAGTTACTATTCTACTACTACTAAAATAGTTACTACTCTACTACTACCACCATCACAACTACTACTACGAAAATAGTTACTAATCTACTACTACCACCACCAGCAGCGTAACTACTGCTACTAATAAATTAAATAAAAACCAAAACAACATAGACGTTACATATACATATAAGACTGAATAATGAAAAGCTAAATGTGTAAGAAGCGCTAACGTAACGAAACAAAAGCATATCTACCGGGGTAAAAACTACTGAAAGAAAAGAACTCTGCAAGACAATAATTACTTGTCAAATACACTGTATTTTCACAAATAAATACCAGTGTACTCATTGCATTCTGTATTAAAAAAAAGGAAATATAATAGTGTTGTTTGTTTTCTTACAGCAAAGCCACATCGGGCTATTGACTGAGTCCACCGAGGAGAATCAAACCCCTAATTTTAGAGTTGTAACTCCATAGACTTACCGCTGTACTAGCGGGAGGCAAATAAAATAGTAAAAAGCGTCTTTTATTTAACTCGCACATCCTACATCCTTGTGCAAGTTAATTGAAACAAGAGGGAAAATTACGATTTTTTTAATTTTTTGCATTATATTGCTGAGAATCCAAAAATTACTACACATTAATACATGATATCACCGCCTTTATTTTTCAGAAGATCATTAATCCGCTTTGGCATCGAGTCCACGACTTGACTGCAATCTTTACTAATTTTTGGATAGCGGTACCACACCTCAATTACGGCTTCAATTAGCTTATCTTTCGTAGTACTGTCTTTTCCCCGAAGTCTTTCTTTACAAATCGCCCAAAGATTTTCAATAGGATTTAAGTCCGGAGAGTTTCCAGGCCAGTCCAGCACCTTTATTCGCGTTGTAGTCATAAAATTCTTGTTTAGATGTGTGGCACGGAGCCAGATCTTGCTGAAAAATGCCAGATCCATCCAGAAATCTCTTTTTCAATTCTGGAACGACTCTTCTCTGCAAAACTTCAATGTACTGTGGTCCTCGCATCATACCTTCTGCGATATGTAAGCTTCCGACACCATAGTAGCTGGAAAAGCCCCAAAACATCTTTAAGGGATGTTTTACGAACTGATTGATGTGAGATTCTTGAAGTTTCTCACCTGGAGATCTGCAAACATGCAGACTTCTTTGACCCTGTACAAAGAAATGAGTCTCGTCACTGAATAACACCTTCCTCCATTGTTCTTGCGTCCAGTTCTTGTATTTCAGACCCCATTAATACCGTTTTTTCTTCATTGAGTTAGTAACTCATGCCGATGTGCTCATGCAGTGTCACTATCTTTGTACGCTTTCCAGGAGTCACGTCCATTGTATATGACGACTGATTGGCAGTAAAACAAATAGCCTCATTTTTAAGAAAAGTCCAACGCAATTTTGAATGACGTAATATTCCTCAAAATTTCGTCATATATCCCAAAAATAGATCGACCAGGTTGTTAAGGCACTCTACTCGTAACCCGAGGGGCGGGTTCGAATCCTTATCACATCAAATATACTCGCCATTTCAGCCTTAGGGATGTTCTAATGTTACGGTCAATCCCACTATTTGTTGGTAAAAGAGTAGCCCAAGAGTTGGTTGTGGGTGGTGATGACTATTTGCCTTCCCTCTAGTCTTACGCTACTAAATTAGGGACTGTTAGCGCAGATAGTTCTCGTGTAGATTTGCGCGAAATTCAAAAACACGCAAAACATTTTAGTTAGAGAATATTTAAATTAATTCTGATAACTTGAGATCATTCTAAAATTCTACTTTGGAAGGGTGTATGTTTATTGTTTTCAATTTAAATATTGAATTGCAAAAAATAATATTATGTGTCAAAAGAAAAAAAGTGGTATTATACCAGGAAACCGCTTTTCAAGCTCACTTAAAGTGTGGTCCACGAAGTGGGTGGCCAAGCTCTCAAGGTAGTATTTCTGGACTTTGTGAACACATTGTGGGCTCTTACACAAGCAATCAGATTCGGCACCAATATGGCTACAGTGTTGTTATTTCTTTGCAATTCTGAGAACAATGGTCTCTTCACCAATCTGTCAAACACACTTTGTGATATTTTAAATTTAGAGCTGAGATATACATTATAAACCAGTGTTTAGTTATGTAGTCTCAGTAAATCAATATTACATTATTTCACCTTGTCAAACATAAAAATGTAAAGATGAATATAAAGTCAACAGAGTACTAATACATATTTATATTGTATCTTATAAATTTAAACATCATTAAAATACACAATATTAAGACACTGTAGCTATACAAGACACCTTAAGTAGATATTTTTTTATTTATATATGCCTAATTAAAATTCGTTTGACATGGTGCATCAGGCTCCAAACCTTACATCTATCTGCTGCACTAAACTTTGGTAGTGTTCCTTAATTGTAGCGACCTATAGGATATATTTAAATGTTTAATTTTAGATATAATGGTCATGAACATAGCTGGGTAGTTATATTCAGAAAAAGTCAAATACGGAATAATATACATATATATATAGTATATATATAGTGATCCCTCTTATAAGCAAATATCCTGGCTGAAAAAGAAGTGTCTACTTATAAGATGGACTATTGTATGTCTATACTTAAACTTGCCATTTGTAACACTTCTGACGTACAAAATTTAATTTATTATTATTAATTAGATTTAATTACTGTTTCAAAATCCTGAACAAGCACAGCAACAAATCAAGCATACTATACTAAGCAGTTGGCAGACAGAGCCTGGCAAGAGAGGACTGAAATTTGTAGAAGTTACTTTGAACTTACTTTTATGTAAACACTGTAAACATCTAGAGATATTTCTTGCTGTCGATGGCTTAGACCATCTAATCCAAATAGAGTCATTCATGTAACCAACAATGTTAAAATGAAATCAAACGATGGTTTGCTTGCACTTGTTTCTCTTTTAGTGTGGCTGTTTCACTGGCCAAATGAGTTTAGGTCTCAACATTTATATTTTATGTTATATAATCTCAAGGTGTAATCAAACAGACGTATGCCTGGTAAAAGTGTTTTTAGACATGATGTCATGATGTCCAACTTGTGATACAGGTCAGTGAGTGATTTTTCCCTTCTCTGTACCTAAAACCATCTGTTGTATGATAGTTTTCAGTAAACCTTCCTTCTTTGAACTAAAACTGAAAAAAACATTCACTGCTTTTATTTTATCAAAAGTGTTCCGTATGCATGGTAGCTGACATGAATAAACAATAACAAGGTTGAGTGCATGACTGCTGCATCTGATGTACGCTGCTTCTGGTACATGATTTCGAACCACTGTTTGGACACTAACACCACTACTACTTTTGTTTTGTGCCACGTTATAGCACTGACCTTTCCCACTCATTGTTATTTGTAGATTTTCTAACAGTTCTATGATTTGGTTCCCTATTTAGGCTCCACTTATTCTATGTAGATTTACCCCTATATAGGTTTCACTTATTCTATGTAGACTTACAAATCCCAAAATGTCTTCACGAACATTCAAGTCCTCAATTACATATTGAATACAAACTACCATATACTTCCTATGTCATAACTGTGTAATATTTGACTTTACAAATATCACTGGAAACTTTTATTCAACCAAGTTTCCAATGACAGATGTCAAATATGTTTGAGGAAATATGTTTCATTTCTTTCTCTCGAAACTCATACTACATTGTGAATAAGGCATTGATTAATATATCAAGCTTTTCTCTGCCTTTTGCAAATAGTGCACAATTTACGCAGAAAAGGCTACCTGGGTGAGGGCTGTATACAAGTTATTCATATTTGTTTAACCTACTATAAGAAAGCGATCGGTAGGAACCTTGTATGTAGATCTGACGCCTATAATACGTTGTAAATAGCTTAAAATGATTTGCTTCCAAGTTGTACTTCAGAGTTGAAGACAGGTTTTATTCAGCTTTAAAACATTCCAATCCTGTAAGAGCACTGTTTAAAATAAGTCCAATTTAATTAAAAAGTTATTCAGTAGTTGGAATTATTGAAAGTGGGTCACCTTGTGTCATAATATTACCTGTGGTGGAAACTAAGGACATTGACAGAACCTAGTCTTCTGCATGAGGATTAGTTCATGCAAAGGTATTTTAAGCCATGTTGTCTGTAGATGAAACTGGAAGGTCATCAGTTGTTGAAAGATGTGGCTGTAGTACAGTAGTTGAAGAGTCTTGCAAAACACCAATACTGTCTTGATCTGTGACACCTGATATAGCATGGCTTTGACTCTCACCTGATGCTCTGAAAACAATAATGCCGGAGATAGTTTCTGTAATCATACAATAAAAACGTAAACTAATTAGTAATAAAATATCTGCCTATACTTATTTTTTATTGCAATAAATAAAATACTAATATAGCCGAATAAGTAAAAAAAATGATTGAACAATCAACCCCTACCTATGGGGGACTCACTATGTACTGGTTAATAGCAGGTATGCTCTGTGCTAAAGGCCCCTATTTTTAAGTTTCTTTAACATGAAAGACTTGGCAATTTAGACAAAAGTTCAATAAACAACCCATTTTTAAACATCTTTTTTATTTCCAATGTTTTCAAAAATAGTTCATTATTTAAAAACAATTTCTTTGTTTCCATATAAGATTCTACTTTTTGTAAAATTAATGACTATATTAAATTTTTGTTGATGTACTGTGGATCTAAAGCTGGATCTAATAGGCCTAGAGTTAAATCTAAATAGTTTAGCCTAGTATTAAAAATCTAGAAACTTCAGATGTTGGACAAAAATCGGTCTCCTTTGAAAATGTTGTTAATTTGTTATATCTTTCCTTAGATAAGGGAAGAATGTGTAAAACTATATGTTTTTAGAATGCACTTGACGAGATATATTCAAATATGATCTTAAACACTATTGTTAACTTTCATGAACTAAGATCATGAAAAGTTCATGATTTTAGTTACATTTCCTCATAGAAAGTGTTGTGCACCAGTTGTAGTTTTCTACATCTTATTTTTCCAGTTAGCCTACAAAATCGTCAAACACATTACTCTCCAATTGTTGAATCATTAAAAGATGCCTTAGAAATAAGAGAATTGAATGGTTAGGTCAATCACCTGATATCAATCCGATTGAAAATTGATGTACTGAGTTGAAACGATTAACGAAAGATCGCAAATCAAACACGGAAAATTAACTTTTTGAAGTACTCAAAGAAGAATGGCAGTCAATCACTCAGGAATATCTGCACAAACACATTGAAAGCATGCCACGTTAATGTGAAGCAACGCTGGACTCAAAATGAATGCCAATTAAATATAAACATGTGAAACAGATTTGTGTCATTTTGAGTTTCATTTTTACGTCCGATTATGCAGATTTTTCTTCCATTACAAATGCTTTCTAGTTTTGGATTTTTTCACCTCTATATCCCATCAATTTTAGAAAAAAAATTCTGTTACTAGTTTCTATACTTTTTACGAGTCTAAATCATGGCTTCTAATGGGTTGTAACATTTAGGCGGACGGAATCATTTCATAAAGATATTCTGTTCTGTTCTATAGAGAGTCACAATATAATCTATAGACGTTACTACTTGAAGCAAAATAAGTAATAACCAGGATACTGCGCGGCGTGGTAAATAGTATACAATAGATTATCTGCTTCCATATAATCATGTCATGGTTTACCGAACAGACAGTAATTAATAATGTAAGCTGTAACTAACCTATCCCTACATAAGGATCACTACCGCACTCCCTGATTAATGTTTAATCACATGAAGTTTCATACATTTAATATAGTCTGTCTTAATTACAGTGACAGTGAAGCCCAATACTGTAAGAGTATAAACACTTTTCTATCAGATTAAGAGTTTATTGCATTTTAATAATTTATTCCAAGTTAGAGCTTTAGTTTGATGTTATATCTAGTTTTTAATTCACTGTTTCCTTAGTTACCTTATATTTGGTCTTTTTACAAAACTCCTACTTTTTCTCGTTTTCTTTATTGTTTAACCATAGTATCTTTCTTTAACCTCCAGAAATCGTTTTATTTCTTTCTGTAACCAGATTGTAAACACAAGCAATATACTTCGAAACTCAAGGATTTTATAAGAGCCTGAATGATAAGACAACATTAAGAAGGTCACTACGCGTTAAATACATGGCCCGGTGGTTAAGGTACTCGAGTCGTAATCCGAGAGTGGTGGGTTCGAGTCCCCGTTACACCAAACATGCTAGTTGTTTCAGCCGTAGGGGTGTTATAATGTTATGGTCAATACCTCTATTCGTTGATAAAAGAGTTGGCGGCGGGTGGCGATGACTAGCTGCCTTCCCTCTAGTCTTACACCGCACAATTAGGGACGGCTAGCACAGATAGTCCACGTGTAATTTTGCGCGAAATTCAAAACAAATAAATTAACTAACGTGTTTATTTTCTTCTTTTTTTTTTATGGACGTTGATAAACGTAAGATCTCACGTAATTCGTGGAGGTTAAGATCCCATCATAACTGTATTTTATTTTTTCAATACACAGAGGTCAACATCACATAATTATCTTTCGTTCTTCTAACATTTGACGGTTATCATTATATCTTAAGCGACGAGTATTTGTAGAAACGGTGACAGTAGAAATCTATAGCATAATTTTTATTCAGGCATAAACAGCAGTGTGTGCTGGCAGATTCAACAAAACGACCTTCTCGTACTTGGTATTCTTATTTTTTTAAGTTTAACTTTCAAAAAGTCGATGACATAACACTTTCTACACGAGCAGATATTTCTTAACAGTAAATGCTTAATATAAACATAAAAATTGTTTCAATCCAGATAAGATTAGATCTCATGTTGCGCCATCTATTGAGTGATATACGTAATGGGCAATATTAAACAATCTGTATCGTCGCAAATATTTTGGGCTGTAGCTAACCAATCGTGGATCATCTAAGGCTCTAGGCTTGAAAGGCACCTCCCAGAGAGCACTGACGTGTTTTGGTGGTTAGGCTGGAAGTAAGCACACTGTGGTTTGTGAGATACAGTTGACGGATAGGATGAAAATCGATGTTTTTGCAACTCGTTTTCCAGAAGTCAGAGTTAGCCGAACTTGAGAAGCAGTTTTATATTTAAGCGAAGGCCTTTATGCTATCTTTTTGGCTAGATTTTGTCTATATTCTAGCGTGCGCGCTACTGTGTTTTCAAATGTTTAAATAGACCGCCAATTTAAACTGAACTCATTCCTACGTAGAGAATGCTACTGTGCTTTCTGATTACATGTAAAATAATATAATTGTCCCATAATCAGCGTGTCCGGAGAGGAGCTATGACGACGAAAAGTTTGTGTCCTCTTACTAAAAACAAAAACCGTGGCCAAGAGTGCGTTATAGCCCTTAGAACCGAAGTGGTTTCAGTATGAAACTACGGACTCTTATTATACTCCATAAAATGTTTCTCGCTAGAACAACTGAGTAGTTAGTAGTGTACTCTCGTGAGCAGAATGAGAAACAGATAACAGATGATGTTAGAGATTAAAAGTTTGTTGTCATTTGACGCAAAGCTACACAAGGGCTATCTGTGCTAAGCGTTCTTAATTTAGCCTTGAAAGACTAGAATAAAGGTAGCTAGTGATTACTACCCACTGCCAACATTTGGATTACTCTTTTACTGACGAATTGTGGGATCAATGGTAACTATATATAGTCCCAACATCAAAAAGGAGTGAGCATATGTGGTGGAACACTTACACTTCTAGAGAAACCAGTGCAAAGGAAGTAAGTGAAGAATCCATTAAACATAAATGTACCAGTCTGTACAAAAGATACTGGGCCAATAAATATATAGACAACTTCAGTGATGTCGAGAAACCCACTTGTTGAGAAATTTATATGCAAAAACGGCTCGTTTGGGTTGAGAAAATATTTTACATAGAAGAGCGAACAACGTTTCGACCTTCTTCGGTCATCGTCAGGTTCACAAAGAAAGAGGTAACTGACCGGAAGCTGACCACATGTTTGAAAGGGGTTGTGTAACTGTGTGTCGAAATGTAGAGGGCGGTATTAGATGTTTGAATATATAATTTTATTTATTTATTATATTAATATAGGTATAAAGGCGTTCCTTTATATTGGTTTATTTTGGTTTAAGTTGTTGTATAAGTAAGGCTTCTTTGATTTTGCGTTTGTTTATGTTTGTTTCTTTATTTAGTATTTGAGTGTTTTCTATAGTTATGTTGTGTTTATTTGACTTGCAGTGTTCGAAAACGTGTGAAGGTGACTTTTTATGTTCTTTGAATCTGGTTTCCATTTTTCTACTTGTTTCTCCAATATAGAAGTCGTGGCAGTTATCACATTGTATTTTATAAATAATGTTGGTGTGGTGTTTGTCAGTGTAGTTTTTACATAGTATAGACCTCAGTTTTGTGCCGGGTTTTTGAATAAATTTGGTATTAACTGGAATGTCATATTTTGTTACTAATTTTTGCCAAATGTTGGTTATTTGTTTGCTGATGTCAGGAATATATGGTATACAGCAGTATATGGTTTTGTGGTTTTTTGATTCGTGAGCTGTATTTACTTTAGTTGGTTGATTTTGCTTTCTGTCTAGGTGTGTGCGTATAATGTTTTCTACGGTTTGTGGAGGAAACTTATTGATGTTGATGAAGTATTGTTTTATTTTGCCTAATTCATCGTTAATTTTATCTGGTGAGCATAGTTTTATGGCTGTGTTTATTTGGTTTCTTAGTATGTTGAGTTTTTGTTTTGTTTCATGTGCTGAGTCCCAAGGAATGTATAGTCCAGTATGGGTGATTTTTCGGTGGATTTCTGTTTTGAATTGTGTGTCAGTTCTTGTAATTTTGAGGTTAAGAAATGATATTTGATTTTCTCAACCCAAACGAGCCGTTTTTGCATATAAATATAGACAACTTCGAAAATCCAATAGTCTTTTCCGTGTCTTGGTACGATGAAGAACTCATAAAGCATATGGTATTTCGAATCAATTTTTATAAATATACAGGCAGTTAAACAACTTCAGCATACAACAAAATATGGTAGACTTGGCTTCTTAATATTTTCTACAATTATAAACAACTTTTATACTGAATTATTCACGAGAATAAATTAGTGGTAGCATTGATGTTTCATATTCTTCAAGCGTGTATGAATATATGTTCACTGTGTTAAGTAAAAACAACTAAAAACATATACATAAAATTTAATGATAAATAAGCACACTTAGTTGGTGTTACGAAAGTTTCATGTGCGGTATACACATACATATATAGAGATAGGGAGAGGAAGGGAGACGCCCGAAACACTGCATTGTTCAATAAAATAATTATTGGGCGTCTTTAATCTTCGGTCAGCCTTCACTTGTTTGTTTTATCTTGCTATGTATTGGTGTTCACGAAGTGAAAATAGAAAGGGAAAAAGAGTGAAAACATGTTAAGATCCAACATTATATATATAACGTATAGTTAGTTAGTTTTCACCATTAGATTCCATCAAGGAACATAGGGCCGCAATCGCTTGCGGATTCTTCAACAGGTATTTAAGTGAGTAGGTTGTTAGCCCACTGCATCGAGCCGTCCCTAATTTACCAGTGTAAGACTAGAAGGAAGGCAGTTAGTCATCACCGCCCACCGCCAACTCTTGGGCTACTCTTTTACCAACGAACAGTGGGATTGATCGTAACATTATAACGCCCCAACGGCTGGGAGGGCGAGCATGTTTGGCGCGACGCGGGCGCGAACCCGCGACCCTCGGATTACGAGTCGCACGCCTTACCAGCTTGGCCATGCCAGGCCATATATAACGTATAGTGGAGTACAATTCACAATCGGCTGAGGATACTTGACGAGCAAAAAAGCTGGTAAATATTATGGTCTTACCTTCAAAACCCACATCTGAAAAATACTTTTATCTCTGTGAGTTAGCCTAATTCCATTATAGTTAGTACTGAGTAGGGTTCACCCATTAAGGTAACATGTGTATCGTACCAGTAGAGTTGTGTCCTTAACACTAGACCTCGCATTTGTTGCGTGATAGTGTGACAACAAGGGAAATCGGCCGCCATTACCAAAACATACAAGTATCAAAAGACTTCTGTGGCACTGTTTACTGTTGCATATTTGTATAGAAATTGAGTTGCCAGAGAGCTGAGTCTATTTTGGCTGTTACAATAGATGAGAAAGAAAATATTGTCTCTTCTCAAAAGTGATTATATTTTTAACCAATTTATGGATAACAGCCCCCCCCCGCTAGTACAGCGGTATATCTACGGGTTTACAAGGCTAAAATAAGGGGTTCGATTCCCTTCGGTGGGTCCAGTAAATAGCTCGATGTGGCTTTGCTATAAGAAAACACATATTTATGGGTAATAAAGTCATTAAAAACCAAAACCACAATTTTGTTTCACAAATTTACTGTGTACTATCACTGACAATCAACATTGATTCGTTGTGTGGCCTAGTAGCAGATCTACATGAGTAAACGAGTCAGAAATCTGTTATCAGGAGCATAACTGAGTTCAAAAGCCCACTACTCTGTCCACTCCAAGTAGCACAGTGATATATCTGATATTTACAATGCTAGAAACTGGTTTTCGATACCAGTGGTGAGCAGAGCATCTATGGCTCATTACGTAACTCTGAGTTTAACTACAAACAAATTTACCCCTTCTTAAAAGGCCTAAACTGTCTAATATTTCTCGTGCACCGCTGATTTAAAAGATTATAATAAAAGAACACAGTATCGTGTGTAGTAATTAGTGAAAACAAACACACACAAAACCAAACAAATTGTCAGAAGTATGATATCAGAAAAAACTAGTTTCGACCCATTCGTGCGTCTTCTTTAGTCTTACTTTGTCTTCTGTCAAAAAACAATCTGTTCAACAAACACATTTTAATAACCCCTGATATTGGAATTCTATTAAAAACTTTCGACGATTTTTCTTTTTATGTAGTTAGTTATCCATTTTGTATAAAATTAGTGTTCATTTACAATCAATTTGATGACCAGAATCTCTCATGTGAAGAAAAGTGGAATTTATTGGGTTTCCATATTTTATTAACTACAATACAATGGTATTGTAAGTGAACAGTGATATTGCAATAACAAAGTCAGACAAAACGAACCAAATCATTATCCAAGACAACATCGTTTATAAGAAAAAGTTAGAAGAACTTCTTATGGATGGGTATGCTTATGAAGCATAAAACTCCAATGCCCTACCTAAGAAGGTGTCTAACTTTAACAGACGACTACCTACAATACTTATTAATTACCCAGATAGTTTAAAATAAATTAAAATGTATTCATTCTTCCTCACCTTATGTGTACGATTTGCTTAAAACACATAGAGAAGACTATCCTCTGAGACATGTAATTTCTAACGTGGGTTCTGTCACATACCCATTAACTAAATGTTCAGCAGGACATATATCCACAATTGGAAAAATCTCACCATCACACACCCAAAGCAGTGTAGATTTTAAAAACCAAATTAAAAATACTGACTTAATAAAATGAAAAATGTTAAGTTTTGACGTTAAAGCTTCATTCACCAACGAACCAGTTAAAGAAATCGCAGAATTACTTATAAGAAAATTACCTAAGCTAAACATTTTTTTACATATTTCCATAAACAATTTCATCTCTCTTATCGAAATCTGTGTAAATAACAATGTATTGACCTGTTTCGGTCAGAATTTTAGACAAAAATACGAAATGGCCATGGAAAATCTACTGTCTCCAATACTGTGCAACCTTCAATTGAAATATTTTGAAACCGAATTAGTTCCTTCCATAAATATAAACCTTTCAAAAATTATGTAGAGCCGGTATGTTGATAATATATTTTCTGTGTGTCCAAACAAAAGACGTGATTTTGAAAGTTGTTTTCAACAACCTTAACTAGCCACCCAACTATCAAATTTAAAGTTAAATGGGAAAATGATGACCAACTTCCTTTCTTGGATGTTTTACAACACTATGGATCGGTTACAACACTAACATTCAACCCCTTGAGAAAATATTAAGGACGAATAACTTTAGAATCATACACAAATGTTCAAACACTATTAACATAACATATTTTCAAATATAAAAACACCAGAAGATAAAAAACAAGGCTTTTATATAATAGCATACCAATCCTGTGAGAAAGGTTAAGTAGGTGAAACCGGAAGAAGTGTTGACATGAGAGTTTTTGAACATACAAAAAATACATTAAATATTGAAACCAAATCAATGCCACTTTTCTGCATATAAGAGAATTTGGCTATCAATTTAAATGTAAATCAACACGAACTTTATACAAAGTGAATAACTATATAAATAGAATAATCGTCAAAATTTCCTCAGTCAAAAACCTGGCTAATTTCAACACATCGCAAGGTCAGTTTAAACTTAACTTCTTAACCTCCTGTGTCCTTAAGAAAATCCCAAGATTAAGGGTCACGTAGGGTTTTGTTGACCAGTTTATTTTATTTTCTGTCAGAATATGTCGAAATTACTTTTTCTGATATCAGACTTTTGGCAATTTGTTCCGTTAACTATGTTCTTCCACTAACCAGGTTATCTTAGTAAAAATTGAAATGTCTCTATTGAGTTTTTAGGTAGCAAAATTTAGTGGTTAAAAGTTAATGTCACCAAACAATGGGAAACAAAGAAACACAATTAAAATGAATAATTTGATAGAGAAATAAAGACCTTGGTTGTCTTAAACATGACTATTTTATGTACAAAAATGTCAGTTTGATTTATTATCAGATTTCTTCCAGATAGCTATCACTTCCTTACCAAATGGTTGGCGAATATTAACAGAAACAGTTTCAAAGTTACTGAAAACCACAGGGTGTACAGAAAACACTTCCTCAATGTATATTTACTGTATACTGTCTTTGCATAATCGTGCCAGTTTGCTTGTGATTTCACGGTCATAAATGTGTCGGTGTAGTTACAACATTTCATTTACAAATTAATTGCTAATGATGTTTCAGACATATATGTTGTGGATGACACTAGGGCGTTAAGCATGCTCTTTATTAATCTAATGTGCCTACTGTGTTTCCCGCGCGCCCACCACATAAATAACGTATGGAGCGTTTGTCGAGCTGCAAAGAAACGCCACTGTTGGTTGCTTATCAAACGCTAAACGACCACATGTTGTTTGTGACTCAAACGAAGGTCGTCCGGATCACGGATGTTGCGTCTACACTGCCACTCTTGCAATCAGATTGGGTGTTTGGCAGCAAAGCTTCAAAATGCGTATGAAAAACAGAAAGTAGCTAAGCAGAAGGGAAATGGAGAGCCGCAACGGTCTCCAAACTTTTATACGTCGACGTTTGTCAAGCAAATCCATGAAAAGTACAATTTACAGTACTTATGCACTTTTCTCTTTTTTTTTTTTTTACGTTTCTCATTCGACCCACGTTTTATACGCCATCTTAAATTCCCCATGTCAGCAAACAATCTGTCTTTGCCTAAGACTAGTGCGCGGTCTAGTGTCATTAAAATGAACTATGCCGTCTCAAGCCTACATGTTTTTGGATATTAAACAGCAGTGAAAACAGGGTCGAATAAAATTACTTAGGCGACAAAAAAATAAGAAGTCATACTTGAGTTAAAGTCTCGTATAAAAACACGTAGCAATGACTTGAAGTTAGAGGAAACTTAGTAAGCATTATACTTCAAGCGTGAACAACGGCAATAACAAGTAAAACACGAGAAAATAAGTCAAGCAATTAATAATGACTAACTTATTGGAGAATTCACATTTACCTTTGACTGTTTTTTCGTCATGACAATTGCACACTCGTCGTTTGACTTAAGATTTCTTTCCTTGTAGACTTTTTTGTTACTTATTTAAACAATGTTTTATTGTGGTTTGCTAAACTTTTTTCTCTCTCATTACTACTACTACTATTAGCGTTTTGAAAAATACAAGGTTTTAAGTTCCAGGTGCATACTACTGTCGGCGTGTTTAGAACACCGGTATTTAACGCGTTGATGTCGGTGTATTAGAACAAGGTTTTCAACGTATTGAGCTCACCATTGTTGGCATGTTTAGCATAATGTTGTTGGCGTATTTATCATACTGTTGTCGGTATGTTTAGCACACTGCTATCGGTGTAATTAACATTATTGTGGGAATTTTAGAACACTATTGTCAGTGTAATTAGTTCTGGTGTTGGCATGTTTAGCACACTGTTCTTGGGGTATTTGGAACATTTTTGTGTTAGTAATAATCAAGTGTTGTCCATGTAATTAGCAACATAAAGTACCATGCAACATTGTTGGGATATGGTCAAAAATTAGATTTAAGGTTACCTTCAAAGAATAATAGAAAGTAACTCACAGCTGAAACATTAACATTTTACTAATCTTCTTGTTTAGTACAACAGAAACTCAGTGGATGTGCTGGAGTTCAGCAAACAGTTCATATTTTACGCGCCTCTCTTTTCATTTATAACTGCAGACAAGTATTACAGCTATTTTAATCGTAGTGTCCTTTGGAAGTTTGCTTCAAGTGTTTATAATACGCTCCCATAAAGCTACTTTGAAAGTAACTTTTGTTTTGTCAAGTTTTTGATCTATCAAATCCCAGATCTACTGAACTGGGTTGATATCAGGCCTCTGTAGGGGCCAATGTATCATATGAATGACTCTAGCAACTTTTTTTGTAGCTAAATAATTTTGTATCGGTAGGATTAGTGTTTGTGGCCATTATTTTAGTAGTAGTAGAATCCTTTACCAATAATATGCTGATCCATTATTCCCTCTATTTTGCAATTATCTCCTGTCACCTCAACAGAAAAACATTAACAAACCATCATATTGTCTCCTTCATGGTTAATGGTAGGTGATAGGTATTCAAATAAGTATCTTTCATCTTTCTTCTGCTCCACGTGCTTCCTACACTTCGAACCAAATATTTCAAACTTGTACTCTTTCGTCCATAACACCTTTTTCCAATCATCAACAGTCTAGACTTGTAATTTTTAACAAGTTTCAGCCTTTTGACAATATCTACAGATCAAATTAAAGGTGTTGTTGTTTTGTTTTTTAACTGCCACACGACCAAATATTCCATTCTCGTTCAGTCTTACTGATACTGTAGAACTTGACACATTTCTATCGTTTGGTACATGGCTGTTTATCTCATACTTGAGACCAGTGGTAGTCTTTCTTCTGTCCCTAAGGCTGCATAAACGTAGATACTTAACATTAGTATCACTACGTTTAGATGTTCTGCCTCTTCCTTTACTATTTTTAAACTTACCTGTCTCAGTCTCACAATCTATAGTGTACTTGGCAGTGTTTACGGAACAGTAATTTTTAAAGAGTCCGACAAGCATCACGTAAAGCTATTATACAAACTCTCTGCGCTACTGACAATTCTCTACATTTTTTGGCCGCAATATGACAACAAAACTTAATGAACAGTGTTAAATACTGTTTTTATTAAAGCTTTTTTTATGCAGTGCTATTAAATTAATTTATTTTAGTATATATCACTACCATACGCTAGCTTCTTTCTGTATAGTAAAGACACTGTACGGTACAATGAGTTATTCCAGACTCTAACTTTGATCAGTATGTTAATTCAAGCAGAACCATTATGACATTCGTTTGGTATAAGTAGATGGGAATTCTAATGTTTGATAAGTATTCCCACCCTGCCTCATTCAGTTGTCAACAAGGATCAGTGAAGCATTACCATAGTGTTGAAATTTACATACAGTAATGGTATGGAAGAATCAGCCCAATAAAATGGAAAGAATGACAAAATAACACTTGTCCTAACACAACAGTACTGTAGAAAGTGTAGTATATAAAATAACGTTTGTGTTATCTGAGGTAGGGTGTATACCTTCTACTCCTAGTAACTAACATTAAGTAGAAAAAAAGTCCAGAAGGTTGTCTTTAACCTAAAGATATTTATAACCCTGGAAAGAATAGAGTGAATGATGTATTGTCTCCATAGCTTACTCAAGACTAAAAACAAACATCTCAAGAGCAAAATAAGTTCTGTAATACAATTTAAGAACAGATCATATTGTCAGATGAATAAAAAAAAGTTTTTTTTCGATTTTATTATAATTTGCAAAACGAAGTTTCGTTGAAGCTCTTGGGTCATGTATTTCTTTCAAGTATTTTGCAGTTACATTTAAGCTGAAGTAAGTGTGAGAAGTAAAACAGTTGTTCCGATAGATGGAATTTGACAGGCAGGTTATTCGTGCAGTACGATAAGTTAAAGAAAATCAAATTATCTCCGGTTTAGTGTTTGTTTAACAACTTTACTCGAGACTATACTTTTCGTGCTACCAGAGGACAGCACTTACATCAGGATTACCATCACTCTGATTTTAAATAACTTTTAGTTGCGTTCTGATCGCAGACTAGTTGACAAACTATAGCACTTCATAAGTCGTTATTAGTTACAAGTTCCGAGTGCAGAACTGGTTTAACTAGTGAGCTGATTATGTAACTGATAAATACGTCCATTCCACCTTCTATTGCCGGGATACCAAACATGACACGCAAAAATGTTTTATTGGCACTCTGAACATAGGGATAATGAAGTACCTTTTTTTTTAAAAAAAAGAAAGAAAGGAATATAAGAATCTTTCAGTTAAGTTTGGATTCTTAATAATTAATATTTGACCTTGGTTCACTTTGTATTGAGCCGGAGGTTACCGTGCAAAAATGATAAAAAATATAAAAATAAAAGAGGGAAAACAAATAAATACAGTATTTACAAGTTTGCATATGATATATTAGCTTTTAAAAATTAATAAAATATAGATACATGTATGTATAAGTATATGACACACTTGAAACTATATAGCACTTTGACCTGAAAATAACCTAAGAAGGTCGAAACGTTGTTCTGTACTTTATTTTAATTAAAGTTTTAATATCCATACCAGTCATCTTGAGAATACATTTTTACTTCACGTGGGTTTCTCGTCATCACGAGTCACGTATATAACACTTTTTCCTTGTTTTATTTTTTTTTGGCACCCAAATTAAAACCTACTTAACATCAATGTCCCATTGGTTGATAACCACGTTATGTGTGACAAAATCATTTCATCATTTTAACTATCCACCAGTCACAAATATCACATATGCAATACCAAATGCTATTAATTAACCTGTTAAACGTACTTACAATGACTGTACTTACTTACATTAGTTCTCATTACCTCGTATTACAACGCTTAACGTTAACGACAAACACATCAGTTGAAACAATGGACGTTACTAGTAATATACCACAAAGATCTTGAAAAATGAACTGCCTTTACAAGCAAAGAACCTTAAAACTAATAAAGCAATAGTGATATGAAAATCCAATGTCTCCTCCTGGAACGGTGAAATCCTTTGAGCTCTTAAAATTTGGGATAATTTCCTCTCTCTATATATATTTTTTATTCTTTCTTTTCCCCACCATAATCGTTCTCTATAGTCCTTTATCGTTTTTATTATATTATTAATGTTCCTTAGAAGGACCGTGTATCTGAACATAATTACTTCTTCGCAGTTGTGGTAAATAGGGAGTTTTTATTGTCGTTTCTTAACTGTATAATATATTTGTATGTTTTGTTTATAGCTAAGCGCAAAGCCACATAAGTTGTGATCTGTGATGCGCCCACTACGGGAATCGAAACTCGATTTCTAACATTATAACTCCACATACTTACCGCTATACCACTTGGGACTAACTGTAGAGAAACATGATATTAATTCGTTTGAATATTGGCTTACTAATAGCGTTCCTGAATCCAGATATTAATAATAATATTTTTCTTAATAATCATTTTCCAGTGTCTACATACGGGGCTCAATAGCATTTCCACTCCTTACACCTGAGTTCCACTAGAATTTGGGATTCAATCCTCAGAAACTGACACAAAGGGTAGGTCTTAATCAGTAACAAAGGAAAAAATAAGCCCTATCGACGCTGATACAATGTCCCATTGTTTTATGCATAAGTAGAGACATTTCATCAACAAGAAAATTATCTCCTCATTCCATACGTTATCCCGTCATCGGAATGAGCAGCAAATTAATTAAATACACTTGTATTGCTCAACGCTTCTTAAGAAATTGTGAAAAACTAATTGTTTTCATCTTCCTTGTATTCAAGATTTTCACAGTTCTTTACATATTACTAACGTTGTTCTAAGGTCGTCACTAGTCAAACTTCCAAGAAGTATGTTAGATCAGAAGTTTTCCTGATTCTAAAACTATTATTAGATCTCAAAAGGTCAAGAGATGATGGAGCTATGAGCTAAAAGTTTGTACTTAAAAAAAAAATCAGAACCGTTCTATGCGGTGAAAAACTTGGACCTAGTCTGTGAGCCTCTATTTCGCGGCTAATAATAGTAGAAAAATCAACTGAAGCTGAGTAGGTTGGTTAACAACTTTTCTGCCAGTTTAGATCCTGATAATCTGATTGTGAACCTAAGTAATCTCACACTAAGTAATCAATATAATCTGTCTTGTTTTTTTCTCTCTCTCTTCTTCCACAATAGACCCGACATGGCCAAGTGGCTAGGGCACACGACTACTCATTTGAGGGTGGCGGGTTCGAATCTCCGTTATACCAACCGTGTTCGCCCTTTCAGCCGTGGGTATGTCATAATGTTACAGTCAATTCCCTTAGTTGTTGGTGAAATAGTAGCCCTCGTGTAGTTTTGAGCGAAATTCAAAGAACAACCAAACTCTTCTTCACGTAAAATGAATTTCGCTAATTTTTTGTATCGCTATACAAAAACCAAAAATATTTTCCTGAGTTCTGTAAAAGAAATCTTTATCAATCTCAAGGCTTTTTCACTCTGAAGTTAAAAATATTGCTCTTTTTACATTCTTTAGTTTTAATTCCAACAAACATCCATCCCAACCTTCTTAGCTCTGACGTAATTTCAGTCTTAAAAGGACTGTAACTACAAAACATTTATGTTACAGGACTCAACAAGAGAATAATGTTGTTATTCTCAATAGAAACGACTGCTTTAGTAATACACAAGTGGACTCTAAGAAATTTATAATCTTAGAAAACGACACTATCTCTTACCACACAACACGAGAGGAAAAAAAAACAACAAAGATACCTAAAAGAATTGAAAAACGAAAATATTGTATCTGAAAGTGTTGCTGCTTCGTTGTATGCTTCAAGCCTTGCCCTTATGTTTTATTTTTTGTTTTTTTAATTTCGCGCAAAGCTACTCGAGGGCTATCTGCCGTCCCTAATTTAGCAGTTCCCTAATTTAGAGGGAAGGCAGCTAGTCATCACCATCCACCGCCAACTCTAGGGCTACTCTTTTACCAACGAATGTCTCCACAGCTGAAAGGGTGATCATGTTAGGTGTGACGGAGATTCGAACCCGCGACCCGCCGAATAGGAGTCCAGTGCTTTAACCACCTGGCATGGAAGGATTATCCGCTGATGTTTAATTCTTTTCTTATATGAGAAAGGACGCTGTTTATATATATAGATGAGAAAGGACGCTGTTTATAGATTTTATTTTACACTTTCCATTTTTCTTTTCCAATTATTTCACTATTTCAGTGGAACTTATCGTTTCTTTAATAGCTCACAACGAAAAATTCTGTTACTTTTCATTCTTATGTTTATTAAGTATTTGACCAAAAGCTACGTTCTAGTGTAACATTAATTTTACCCATCATAACTAACAGTAAACTCAAAGGCGACTGGAATAACTGTAAATTATATTCCTCTTACTTTTTATAGGCAGATGAAATAGTTTTCACTGGATGATTTCATGGGCTCGTGATAAGCGTTTAGCCAATGTTTATAGATTAAAATGTATCATGTAAAAAAAAAAAAGACTCTGCTAATTCGAAATTAGCAAATAAAGACTTTACATTTCAATGTAAAATGTTGTTACTTCTAAATGTTTGACACGTGAGGGAATGCTTATACATAGATTGCAATATTTGCCTGTATTACTTCATAATATCCTTCTCTTGCAAAAATTTTGGTATAATAAATAGAAACTCAAAAGTGTCAAGACACTTGGTACAAGTGAAACCAGACTGTCACTGTGCCCAAAGATAAAGAAGTATATAATTACAGTGATATTATCTGATTACTTTATGTATATGAATTATAATTGCAATAGCAGTAAGGAACTGAAGAAAGTGTTACGCAGGCTTAAGTTTGAATTTCAGACTTTTGGAGTTGAAAGCGGGAGATTGAAGACAATATTAGAAACAAAACGAATAAACAGTCTTTATTAACAATTAACATAAACCAAGTATGTGTACACAGGAACAGTAAATAGCACCATACCCTCTCAATAGCTAAAGAAAAAGATGGTCGCTATGAATTCTGAAGTAAAGTGGGTTGGGTTCGCTACTATTTAAGAAACACAATAGCCTTGTATATCTCAACTTGCATGTGCCACTCGCGCACTTTACCTTTCTAACATTAAAAATAGGGAGGATATAACCTATAAGTTAGAAAAACTACATGATGCTAAGCTACACATAACTTTCCGCTGTCACCTTCACGAGAGGAATGACCTACGATAAAACGTAGCTTAGACGTTTCAGGATCGTTTTTGTTTGATTGTTTTTTATTGTAGTAAAACTACGCGTATGAGTGGAGATTTTTCTTCCGAAAATTGTGAATGAACATAAATCTATCTTAGCTATAAAGGGAAGCATTAATACCCCATATATTCTACATACCACATTATGCCTTTAGATTACATAAATCTCAGTGTTTGTACTTAAAGGACGCAACCAACGCATATATATTACAATATAATTTGTGCTTTTAATTTTTGTTTTTCTGTCAAATAAACTGATGCAAGTAAAGCTATTTGAATTCCTTATTAACTGACGCTACTCATTATGATGACATCTAGGATCGTTTAAAGTCCACATAAGAACAAATTTAATCGTCTCATTTGAATTATTTTATTTTACCTTTCCTTAAAACTGGTTTTGGAGATCCTAGTTATAACTTACGTTCACGATTCTACATATAGAAAATTGTTTTACTCTAATTATTGGGAACAGAACATTCTATTTTAATAGATTTTTGAGCTTCTGAGGTATTTTTATTTCAGGATTATCATAAAGACGCAGGTCCTCAATTCTAACATGAGTGCATTTACATATCAGAAATAAAAATATATATATATATAATCGCTGAATTAGAATAAGAACAAGGAATACATCACTACATAAACGAATTTATAACGCCATGAGTAATACATTATATATACACACACGTACATATATATGTCAGTGATCCTTTGGATAACAGCACATCATTCTTCCTGCTGTCAGTGAGATAGCTGTAAACACGTAATAATCAATATTTTCACACGGATTTAATAAAAATATTAAATGTAAACAGCCCGTTTTCGTTTCTCATATTAATGATGTTTGCGCCTCTACTGTGTCTTCATTGGTTTTGAGGACTATTGACAGTGCCCATAAAGAGAATGAGATTTGACCTGTTATCTCTTATATAGAAGAAGAACGGGTGATTTGCTTTAAAAAGTGTAGGTCCATCAGGCCTAGATATTCGTAATGCTAAGATTCCAGTGGCAGCAGCAGCTTCAGTGCCTTCCTCATTTACATCTACGTAGGTCTTGTGCCTAATGGCATCCACTGTAATGTCACGACGACCCGTGAATCCCGATAAGTCAGCAAATACAGGATTAAAAATATCCCTAAGTCCAAGACGCTGAAGAGTCTCCGCCAGATCGAAATCGTTTTCTATGTGAAACTTGGGCAAATAAAGCAGGACTTGATGAGGGTACATAGAATTTGATAACTCGTGTAATCGACTAGGAGTGATCAACCGTATAAGGTTATCTAATCCAGAATCAGACTGTTCTGGTAAAAGAATAACCATACTTAATTCTTGGCCGCTGTACGGAAGCTCCACCGCAGTACACTGAAGGGTCTCGCTGATTCCGTATAAAAAGACATCTGTTGTGAACATCATCTCCACTTCTTTCTGTTGGCCAGGGCCTGTTAAGAAACGAGCCTTACGATTGTTTCTCGTATCGAACTGCTTCAGCCATGTTCCTTTAAAATATACGGCATTGGCAATCACAAAATTGGTTGTTGGATTTACACTAAATGGAGGTAAAAGGTCTTTTATTTTGTTGTTTGTTTGCTCCTCAACCCATTGATTTATAGACTGGCGTGAGCCTTCTGGGTCTGCACGAAAATCGACACGCGTAATGTCTGCTGGAAAGTATTCCAAGATACATTGTCGTAAAGAGGAATCCATTTGAAAAAACAACTTATTAGCCAGTCGGTAGGTGTTGTTACTGTTGCTTCCAGATTGATCTCTATGATGCAAATTGTTATAAGCCTTAGCAATGACAATCTTATCCAATCCTCGAACACCCAGAACGTTACTAATCTGTTGTTTAGTCTGCCCCTTGGCACCCATTAAAGTAACTGCAAGAGCAGACCAAATACTAAAAGGGCTGACAAATAATCCGGAAGAGATGCTATTGTGTTCATTATAGAGTAGGCGAAACAAATCCAGGCCAAACTGAAGAGAACCATTAACCAATTTGTCGACAGATCTTTCAATCCCATTGTTATTCACAGCGTCATTCTGCGAGAGACACTGAGCCCATGCTCCACGGAAGATGGTGCAGAGAACTAGAACTAGCACTGTCTGGGTTGCTTCTTTCTTCATTGTCTAATCTGTATTTCTTTCACGGGTGTGTCTAGAAACAAAAGAGAAACGTTAGCTTATCATGAACGTAGTTATGTTTAAGTTTGATTGAAAATATTTGATTATTATAGAACGATGTAATTGGATATGCAAGATAGAATAGTTGGATTGTAAAACACATGAAATATAAAATTTAGTAGCAGATACTCTGTGAATAAACAATATTTAAAAGGTATTATTCAGAAAATCCTCGTCTTTCCAGTGAAAGTGGGAAATAGTTTCCTTAGTCATTTCATGTTTAACACTTATATGACAACTCATAGCAATCTACTTTCTGTAGTGTGCATATGCTTTCATGAAATTCAGCCTTTAAGTAGTTACGGTCTCCAAGAGCTTATTACACGCAGGGCGGAAAGGAAGTTACGTTTCCTAATGTACTTCCCGCCAATTAAGCATCTAACAGTAGCACAATTAGACTGTATGGGTCTTGTTAAGATTATTCATAAAAACATGCTCTCGCTGCGAGACACAATAAATAAGCCGTGTTTACTTTAACAGTTGACAGTAAAAGACTGTGGATTATTCACACACTCGAAGCATTTCGAAATTGTTTATGTTAAAAAGGTACACTTAAAAGAAATATGGAGAAGTCAGTGCATTTCTTATGAAAACTTTATCGTTTCGTTTCCTTTACGCCGAATACACCTTTCTTAACACAAGGCTACAAAATGGACAATGTTCTGTACAACGAGAGGAATCGAACTCCTTTCGTGCCACTTCTATAGAATTTTATATTTTTGTTTTTTTTTTTTTTGTGACACGTCTACTTTGGCAGGTGTTAGAATATATCACAATATCTGCTACCCTTCAGACTTAACATTCGAAGTTTGATCTCCACAGTGGGCACAACACAAGTGACCTATTGTACAGCTTTCCACTTTACAAAAAATCGTCACCTGCAGATTCACTGTTAAATACGTTTGTAGAGTGATTATTCAAAGTTTCATTTTAAAAAAATTAACACTATGCTTCAATTACACAACAAATTTAATATTCAGTCTAGATTTGCCTAAATACTTTAAGTTACTGTTGCGGAGAATATTACGTATATGTTGTTAATGATCACTAAAAAACGCCTATAGAGAAAACGGTTCATTAAGTAATTGTTCCAAATACCCCAACAAATACAAACTAATATAATATTTAGTATTGTATAACTTAATAGTCTGCAATATCTAAACATTAATAGACTTAATTTTCACCTGGAAATGGCCACTGACGGTTAGTACCTTTCAAATTACAGTAACTGAAGTTTTAACACTTGGAATTTGGGGGTTGATTTCTGGGGCGAACATGACGTCGACGAGTCACAGGAAAAAATAAACAAATGCATATTAATCGCACTAACTAGTCCCGTTATTTTCTATAAATTCTGCGTAGCATTTAAATTATTTCACGTATATTTACCACTTCTATATACCGACTATTATAAAGAAAACAAAGTTCATTAATATAATGCAATATGTAGAGCTTACGGGTAGGAAACGATGCACGTTAGTATTTTGATGGTTGAAATCATTGGTTGAACTAGCATTTAACCCTAGTGATGTGCTAAAGACACCGTATATCAAAAATATCAATCCACGTTTAATGTTTGGATACAAATTAATCTTCTCTCTAATCATTTACCCGCCCCCTCAGTGGCACGACTGATGACTTACAATATTACAAACCGGGTTTCGATACCCATTGTGTATCTTTGCTTAACTTCGAAACATTGTACCATGGTAGAAAAGCAATAAATCTTGAGATTTACAATGCTAAAACCGGAGTGAGGGATCGATTTCCCTTTGTGGACACCGTAGATAGCCTGGTGTAACTCAGATATAAAACTCTTTTATTATTGTTGTTAAATATCAAATAACGTTGTCTTTATCATCTGACAAATGATAATTATGCCACTCGTGTAGTTCACCTTTAGATATTATTAAAATACACGTGATCTGTTGGAGGGAAAAGTATACCAAGCTTCCCCGAAGTAACAAATAATGAAAGTGTAGAATTAGATACTGCCATTAGATATAACAAACATGTTTCAGCCAGTTTTGTACCCATATCAAACTGAAGTAAGATTACGACAAATGTTGAACAGGTTTGTTTGTAATTAAAACACAAAGTTACACAATGGGCTATTTATGCTCTGCCCGTCATGGGTATCGAAATTCAGTTTCGAGCGTTGCAAATCCGCAGACATACCGCTCCGCCACTGGGAGGCTCTTATGGAAGTTTTTTTTTTTCTTTAAGATACACGTAACAGATAGCGTTGTTTGAAAACTAAGTAAACCACTTAATTACGTGAAAACAAAGATATCGAATATTTTTCAAACAATTTAAATTTTAGACTATGTAATGCAAAGTTGATAAATAACTAACTACCACATGGAGCTATACGACACTTCATTGCGAGGGAAATACCGGGCTGCAAGTTCTCAATACTAAAAAGCTTTCTCATAGAAGGAAATCCTTCTATTTTCTTTCATCCCATTTCACGGTATGAACCAGCAACCACAATGGCCTCTATGCACTATTCACGACAATGCTAAAGATAGTTCAATAAACACATTATATAGTTTATTTTGTTTAACGTGCTTCTACCTCATGTCACGTTATCGATATAAAACTCAATGGCTGGTATTGACACCAGAGAAGGATGGTGACGTTAATCAGCCCGCACCAATGTCTGTAGAGGTAGATTTTTGTAATAATATCAATATAACCCAAGTTCCCGGATGTATGTGGGTAGAGAGTAAACAAATAAAAGCCATTAAATAGCGTTAACACTACATTTGGATTCAAAATGCAAAGAAACGAGGTTACGTTTTCTTGGGAACCAATTTCGGATTTCCTTCTGAAGACTTTTATGCAAAACGTTGTCTGATAAAAAACACCTGATGAAATAAGTATCTGACTGACCATATATTAAAAATGTTAAGCTCTTTAATAGCTACACTTTCGCTAGCATTAAGTCTTTTATCTCTTACATAAGGAGGTTTAGTCAATGTTTAATTCTGAACACATGTTAAATCACCATAATCAGATGTTTTTTAAGTGGAAAAAAGTAAGTGAGTGAAGAGTCAATAGCAAGTCACTAAGTGGTCACTATGATCAAGTTTAAAGAAGAGGCAAACAAGTGAAAGAAGTTATGAACATAAATCATAACATCACATGTGGCAGCTTTACGACACTACCGTACACCACTGGAACACCGGTAAGTTTTCAGATTTACAACGCGATAAATCAGAGGGCTTGATTCCCCTCAGCAAAGAGCCTCATGTGGCTTTTCTATAAGGAAACATAGATACCCACTACAACCACTTTCCTGCGACCATCAAAATGGCCTTGATGTCCCAAGATTCGTAAAAGCCTTTTTATACTTTTAAAAACAAATAGTGTATGGGATACAGTTTCAATATTGGTAAATATAAATAAGCTATCATCCAAAGTAATGATCCGATAAGAAACAAGATAGAGCTAACAACTAAAAGAAGTACAAAACAACACTTTCGAATCTTCCATTACCTCATCATCTCTTTAGCACTGAGACACATTAATACAGATATCTAACTACACTTACCGTTATTACGAAGGAGAGACGTCTAATTAAAATAAAATTCTTCTTTCCTTGGATGATACTGTGAACTTTAGCTTTGCACTGAATTGGTTGCAATCCTTCATCCTCTATTTATATACATGTTTGTATACTTATACGAACAAATAAAAACTGTGATACAAGTCACGTGACTTGCAGAATAACGTGAATCAAGCTGTTATCGTAGTGGTTCCGACAAATAGTAGCTTACCGAGGGAAGTATAACGTCACAACACACGTGCGCAATTTTCTCGCGGATGTTGGTTAACCCAGACGGAAAGTTTGTGTACATTGCAGTGGTCACTGCTGTGTATCCTATGTGTAACGGGAAATCACCCCTTCATCCTGGAGGAGTAAATGTAATAGAGACATTGTTTAACTGTCTAGTTTCATTCGCATTTTATACATAAATCTTGTTATCTGCTGAAGAAATAATACACGTGAAACACGTCATTCTGTTATAAACATTAAACTTTAAGGAGTAATTCACAGCTTTGCAATTTTCACGAACTTAAAACAAAACGTACGACAAGAAGGGTGATGTTTCTCTATGTTTTTCTTAAGTTGTCAAGATATTAACCCGAAGCAACTCTGGCAAATTTTGTAGACTTAAGTTTGTTTGTTATTTTTCCAGTACCTTATTTATAATAAGTAATATATCTTTAAAAACTTCTGCTTTCGGAGGTGTTGGAGGCAATAGAGCATATATACTTCATGGGGTCAGTGAATCTAAGTTACCGGAAGATGAAGGTCACAGAAAAACGTGCGTTTTGCAAACTTGTGAAAATGGCGAAAATTATGAATGACCACTAAGCTCCTGGTCAACCGTGACGTAAAAAAAAGGGGTCAAAGTTTGCTTCCTTCAAATTCTTCAGTGAATGTGGTTTGGTCACTCAGAAATTGATATGTTTTTTTTAATTTTATAACTATTTTCTTTAAGGTACAAAATAGACAGCTTTTGTATATTATTTCTACCACCATAGATAACTAAGTATTTATATGTTACATTTGCCCCAATACATCGTATTTTCTCATTGTGCAGTCCGCCATATATGTATATAAAACTGTACAATGTTTTGTATGTCGATTTGTAACCAGACATAGGCAGGTGGTTAGGGCAGCTCGACTCGTAATCTAAGGGTCAATGGTTCGAGTCCTCATCACCCCAAACATGCTCGCCTTTTCATCCATAGGAGCGTTCTAATATTACGGTCGATCTCAGTATTCGTTGGTAAAAGAGTAGCCCAATATCTGACAGTGGGTGGTGATGACTAACTGCCTTACCTCTAGCCTTACACTGTTAAATTAGGGCCAGCTAGAGCAGATAACGTTCGTGTTGGTTTGTGCAAAATTCAAAAACAAAGTATTTTGATTTACTTTTTTAAATTTTATCTCTACGGTTTGTTAACCAGGAGGCGCGTATGTGTTTTTCTATTAAAAATGAAACAAAATTCAGCGCGTAGTGTTTCAACTTCTTTTTATTTTTTTTTTTTTGTTGTCCACTAGCCAAAATTCAGTAATTTTCTTTATATTTTATTTGCAGGATCGTTTTAATATATACTTTTAAAACATTAACTAAGCCCCTCATAGTACCCCACCCCAGTTAACAACACAGAAAAAAAAAAATTTTGAAATCTTGACGAAAGGAAATTAATTAAAACCTGGAGTACTACTAAAACGTATTACTTAAGCCTACATTTTTACTAAGGAACACTGAGAAACTTGGACTTAATTCTGTTTATTAAATTCCCGATTCACCACAGAAATTCTGGAAAGTTCCTGTTCCTTATACTGTCGTGGAACATGCAGAACAGCAGAACAGAAATGAGCTTCTTAAGAGTCATTATTTTAAAATGTTATGGATAAACAATTTACTCTGATTTCTAGATATACAAAATACGTTTTAAAATATACATGTTGAGTAACAACTTGTTCCACACTGTTTATATATACACAATTGATAAATTAATTTTGACACATAGTTTTAGAAACTTATGGTACCGTGTTTATTTAAAATACAAATAGTTTTCTTTCTTTTTTTTTGTTCTTTTCTGAAACTTTACATTACTAAGATAAATGAACCGGATCGTTTTCACTGAAGTGGCGTTAGGGGCGACAAACCTCAGTTGGAGAGCTCTAACCCAGCTGCATTCCTATCTAAGATATAAACTCTTGAAACTTCTAAATCCTTATACTGTAGGCCCGACAGAGGCAGGTGGTTAAGACACGCGACACGTTATATGAGGGTCGCGGGTTCGAATCCCCGTCACACCAAACATGCTCGTCCTTTCAGTCGTGGGGGCGTTATAATGTTACGATCAATCTCACTATTCGTTGGTAAAAGAGTAGCCTAAGAGTTGGTTGTGGGTAGTGGTGGCTATCTACTTTCTCTCTTGTCTTGCACTGCTAAATTAGGAACGGCTAGCGCAGGTAGCCCTCGAATAGCTTTGCGCGAAATTCAACAATAAACCTTGCAGTATAATTCTCACTTACATAAAAGTGCTATTTTTTTCTGTTTTCCCACACAGTAACATAGATTGGTAGATCAGCAAATCCATAGGTAGAGATGCATTAAAACACTGATAGACAGACACTCATAAATAGGTAGAGAAACATAAAAACAGACTAGTGTAGAGATACAGATTGGTAGAGAGAGTTTTTTACGTGCAGATAAGCGAACAGAAGTTATAGAAATAGAAATTGACACAAATAAATACAGAGATATAAACAAACACAAAATGAAACAATTGCTTATAAAGAGTTGTGTTTAAGGAATTGGTATAATCAGCACTGGTGTATATTTATTTTTGAAAACGACTTTATCTCATTTTCAATCTGCCACAAAATCTGTTTTTACAATTACCTACATGACCCCATGTGCTACTACCCTGACAACCCAGAAGTTCTGTCGCACTACGTACATAAACTAGGTTAAAGTTGTGTATTACCGTGATTGGAAACTCAGTATCAACGTGCTAAATAAAGGTGCTGGTGCAAACAACAACAACAATAAATTCAGCAAATATAACCAACTTGGTAATTAAAATACTCGACTTGTTTTATTTTACTAAACTATCACAGCTACGAAAGGTCTTCGTTGTGTAAAATAAGGCCTAAATATTTCACAAAAGTAAAAATTGTAGTACGTGTGTTTTTTTTAATGAAAATTGGAATTTGTTAGGAATGATTGTGTATAACCTCTTCGGCACCTCTTTAAGAACAAGAGCAAAAAACGCAGAAAATGTTACATAAATGTTCACTCACTCACAAATCAAACATTCTGGAGTTGACACTGTAATAGCATTCGTCACAGGAAGTAATGAAACTTTGAACGTGGTTATAAGATAAGATAGAAACTTTAACATTACATGTTGTTTTATTACAGTACGGTTAAGTCACGGCAATATTGCAGTTTTGATGTATAGACGTAGTGACTGTGTGAGCATTGTATCAATAAAAAACAAAAAGAACTGAAAACATAAGTCACATTTTTGAGGATACAATGTACATAATATACAGTAAATCTATTTTACGCATTTGGAAATAGTTTTATTAACAACAATAATAATAATAAAAGGCTACAGATGAGTAATTACAATAATTTCAAACCTTAGTTTTTCTAGCGTTTCTTGAGATAATTTCTAAATATTTGATTATTACAAGAAAAGTATTTATAAGTATTTGCCCCTAAAAATTAGCTTGTAATAATTATCTATCCACCAGGTAGAGTTTTCCCTGCCTGGCATGGCCTAGCGCGTAAGGCGTGCGACTCGTAATCCGAGGGTCGCGGGTTTGCGCCCGCGTCGCGCCAAACATGCTCGCCCTCCCAGCCGTGGCGGCGTTATAATGTTACGGTCAATCCCACTATTCATTGGTAAAAGAGTAGCCCAAGAGTTGGCGGTGGGTGGTGATGACTAGCTGCCTTCCCTCTAGTCTTACACTACTAAATTAGGGACGGCTAGCACAGATAGCCCTCGAGTAGCTTTGTGCGAAATTCAAAAAAAAAAAATAGAGTTTTCCTTACAGTTCTGCCACGTAAATAATGCTAGCTTGTGTTAATGGAGGAAACTCGATGAAAGAATGGTAAATTTAATTTGACACCCTGCATGTTATATACAGAATATGTGTAAGAAAGTTGCTTATATTACTTGCTAATGATTCATTCAAATGGATAAAGTTATTCGCGCTATACTGCCGCAGGATCGAACGCCGAATGTCAGTCTTATAATACCTCTAGCTTTCTGCTGAGTCGCCGATGGTATTGGGGTGAAAATAAAACTCAGTTAAATGTTGTTAACGGTCCTAACTAATGCTTTATTAATTATTTATACAGCTACAAAGGTGTGAAATAATACTAATATAAATCCTATATGTAGATATATAAAAATCGTTAATAGCGAGTTGGTTAGGACTGTTTTCTAGTTGTCGGTCGTGAGCGGGAATCCCGAGTTCACGCTCCATTATCATATATAACGATGACGTAACCATTATATTTCGTCACTCATGCAAAGTTCTTTTCCGCAGTTTTTTATCAGATTCACAGCCTGTAAAGTTTTATTCATTGTTTCTGTTGCTTATACTGTTGCTTAATCAACAAAGGACCTTCAGGATATTCAGTATTTAGGGTCCTTCAGGATCAGTTTTTGTATCCCACGTAGTTGCATCACTCAGAGTTTACAAAATAAATCCTAACATCAACTTAACATAAATCAAGGTAATACTATTGTAGCGTACATCAAAATAATGTCAACATAACGCACACCTTGTTAATTTCAGGGTAACCTAATCAAGGTAACCTCAGCATAATATAACAAAGGTAATGTCAGCATCACATAACAAAGGTAATGTCAGGGTAACATAATCAAGGTAATCTTAGCATAATATAACAAAGGTAATGTCAGGGTAACATAATCAAGGTAATGTCAGCATCACATAACTAAGGTAATGTGAGGGTAACATAATCAAGGTAATGTCATCATGACATAACAAAGGTAATGTCAGGGTAACATAATCAAGGTCATATTAGCATGGCATAATAAAAGTAATATCAGGGTAACATAGTCAAAGTAATGTCATCATGACATAACAAAGGTAATGACAGGATAACATAGTCAAGGTAATGTCAACATGACATAACAAAGGTATTATCAGGGTAACATAATTAAGGTAATGTCAGCATCACATAACAAAGGTAATGTCAGGATAACATAATCAAGGTAATGTCAGCATGACATAACAAAGGTAATGACAGGATAACATAGTCAAGGTAATGTCAACATGACATAACAAAGGTGATGTCAGGGTAACATAATCAAGGTAATGTCAGCATCGCATAACAAAGGTAATGTCAGGGTAACATAATCAAGGTAATGTCAGCATGACATAACAAAGGTAATGACAGGATAACATAATCAAGGTAGAGTCAGCATGGCATAACAAAGGTAATGTCAGGGTAAGATAATCAAGGTAATGTCAGCATGACATAACAAAGGTAATGCCAACATAACACATTTCTAGGTAATGTCAAAGTAACATGCACCTAGGTAATGTCAGCATAACATGCACCGAGGTAATTTCAGCATAGCATACACTTACGTAATCTCAGCATTACATATATCTAGGTGATGTCAGCGTAACACACTCGTAAGTAATGTCACCGTAACGTATACTGACGTAATGTCAAGATAACGTATACTTAGGTGATGTAAGGGTAACATGCACCAAGGTAATGCGGGCACAGTATATATATTGAGGTTATGTCATTATCAAAAAGTCCAAGATTCCTGTTTATAAGAAACATCTGCAGATAATGTGATTGTATCATAAATATTGGGCATATTATTTATAAACCCTTTAAAATATGTAATATTTTGTGATATCGAGCTTTTTATACAAATTAGCTTTAACCGCTGATGACTGTACAAAGGTACTACAAGTCACTGTATTTAATTGTACAAGTAGGAACTGATCATTCACTGAACATTCTTTAACCCTAACATATGAAACTAAGCATTGCTCGACATCACTATTTTGTAGTAGTTTACTATCTGATCATCAGACCAATCCCTTCAGCCGGAAGTTACTTTTACTATAATATGAACAATCCCTTCAGCCGGAAGTTACCCTTACTATAATATGAATAATAAACTCAAATTAATTACTTTTGTCGTCCATTCTCTAACTAGATCTAAACCTAAATTCATTAGACGAACTTATAAAAAAGCAATATTCATATTCGCAGATATATCGCTACTGTATAATAATATAATATTACAACCAAACAGACACTGTTTATTAAGAAATAGTTTATTTTTGCTTCCATTCATGCGTATATAGAGGCTGTAAAAATGACACTTATGTATGTATGTGTCAAGGTTCATAAAGTTTTCAAATGGGACCGTCCTCAGTTTCTTCTCTTGACTTGCCAGTGTAGTTTACACTTATTTCTCTCTTATCAGTTTAAATATTTACCCGTTTTCCTAATATTTCAAAAACAAAACATTTTTTTGTGTGAAATATAACATAATACTAGGATCTTAGCTTCTAATCGGCCTGGCATGGCCAGGTGGTTAAGGCACTCGGCTCGTAATCTGAGAGTCGCGGATTCGAATCCTTGTCACACCGAACATGCTCGCTCTTTCAGCCGGATGGCGTTGTAATGGTACGGTCAATCTCTCTATTCGTTGATAAAAGAGTAGTCCAAGAATTGGCGGTAGATTGTGATGACTAGCTGCTTTCCCTCTAGTTTTACACTGCTAAATTAGGGAGGCTTGCGCATATAGCCTTCGTGTAGCTTTGCGCGAAATTCAAAACAAATCAAACTGTAGCTTTTAAAGAAACACACACGCATATATATATATGTTTATTCATATATATCTATATAGTTGTTGTTTTGAAATTAAGCACAAAGCTACACAATGGGCTCTCTTTTGCTCTGCCCACCACGGGTATTGAATTCCGGATTCTAGAGTTGTAAGTCTGCAGACATACAGCTGTGCTACTGGGGGGCGCTATATCTATGTAGATAGATATTACTATTGTACTTTCAGGGTGTGTAGAATAACTACACATATGTGATGATCTACAAAAACATCTAAAGGAGTATGAATACAAAGATGTGCAGATTAATGGTGTCAAACTATAAGTAAGTTAACAAATATCATGGCTGTTGGATAATTCTCGGTACGAATTTGCTAGGTGTATAGTCCGTCTATGCTCTAAGATTGACGACTTGTGAAGTGACGAGAACTGCTTAATAATTTAGAAGTGACCAATCGTGGATTTTGAGGCAGGCAGGTAGAGGATACATTTGTCCTTAACTACACTGCGCTACTGTGAAGGATTTTAGCGAGGGGAGAAGTATTATAGTATGTGTTGCATTCTGGGCATCAGTTGTGACGTGTATTATAAGGTTATATGCCCATGAATATCTAGAAATCTTAAATGCACACCTCCCAAAGTCAGTTGGAGTTTTTTGTTCAGCACATCCATACACCTATATTCAGAACATAAATATAAACGTCTTGGAAGAGTTTGGCCAAAGATCATATCGTAATTTTAATAACTCTAAGAGGAATTAATTTTAAGGTCATTATAAAGCCAGAGGTTTTAAACAACAACGGAAACAGATTGTACCAAGAACTTGTTAGAACTTAATAAACAGGTATTTCTTTTTTAAAAAATTAGAATTAAAGTAGCAGTTATTAGAACCTGAAATAATGACACCTCTGGTCACTCCTGTCATATTACTGACCCTATGTCTTCAATTTTATTTTATTTTATAAATTCTTGTGTTGAAGTCACACGGATTCTTCAGTGGCTCATTCAACATTCTATAATGTTTCATCATGAGATAACAACAAGAACTGGAATTATGTGCATTTGTTGCACCCAATACTTAGAAATTTTGATATCAGTACAAGTATAAATATGTTAAATTTGCAGAAGTGAAAAATCTATCAAACTAATATAAGTAATGCTTAACGATTGTTACAGATGTTCTAAAATTCGGATAGATTATTTTCTCGGGCTCATTTCATTTTACTGCTTAATTTCATCAGCGTAATGTTTGTAGTTTTAACCAAAGGTAAACGATCATTTGAGGTTCAGATTACACAATAGGATCATCTGAGATTCAGATTACTCAATAGGATCATCAGAGGTTCAAATTACCGAATAGGATCATCAGAGGTTGATAATACTGATTAGGATCATCTCAGGCTGAGATTATTGAATAGGATCATATGCATTGTGTTTGTCACCGTTGTGAATACCACGTGAAATCCAGTTCACTACAGCACTCACTTCAAAGTCATAAATTACTGCATGGATATCTGAGGATCTTCTTGCTATGAAAGACTTATTGAGGTCCTTCTAATCATCGTGCTGATGGCATTCGTTTTCAATTTAAGTTCGTATGTAGGCAGTAATCAAAGATTGCATTGAAAGTGAAATAAATCTTAAGAAAAACATTTTTAAAATTTATATTTTTGGGAAAGATGAATATTTTTCAGTCGAAAAATGATTATTTACCGTGTTCCAACCCATTTTCAACAATTTTTTTTTGTATTTCACAACCACTGTTACACGCTTAGACATTCAGTAGAAATTATATTTTTCATTTTTACCTTGAAGGACTAGCTTTAAATTTATGTAATTAAAGTATAAATTGAAGCTGATCTCACTAAACTCATTCTGCAAACGAGTTTGTGGGCTTTGGTTGTTCTGAAGTTCCGTGTAAAGCAATAACTTTATTTTTATAAGAAAGAATCATTCGATGAAAATCGTGTCCCAGTGTAACAATTCTTGTCGTCTTTTTCCACCACGTTTTAAAACCTGTCCGAAGAAAAACAGAATAATAAATTATCTAACATATAAAATTACTCGCGACTTGCCAAAAAAACTCACAAAACCGTTTTTATATTATATCACCATTTTTATCATGAAAATCAAATTTTTTCACTATTTTCAACTCATTGTAGTGAAACTTATTTATTCATATTAAAAAAGCATTCAAGTACTTCTCTGAATATTTCCTTCCAGAATAGACCTGGCGTGGCCAGGTGGTTAAGGCACTCGACTCGTCCTGGCATGACCAGTTGGTTAAGGCACTTGACTCGTAATCTGAGTGTATATTTTGTCATCTTGTTTTATTGCATTATTATACGTTCTGTAATCTTATGTTCGCAGCAGTTATCAAAAGAGGTCTTATTTTAAGACAGTCATCGTGTGTAATTTTATTTTAGGGTAGTTTTAATGTGAGATCTTATTTCAAGACACTAGTGTTGTAAAATCGTGTATTTTAGTTGGTGATATTGCGATATCTTATTCTGAAACGTTGTTGTTTAGATTGGTGTTGGTGTTTTCTTATAGCAAAGCCACTTGAAGTTATCTGCTGAGTTCACCGAGGGGAATCGAACTCCTGATTTTAGCGCTGTAAATTCGTAGACTTACCGCTGTTGCAGCTGCGGGCTTGTTGTTTGTAATTAAGTACAAAACTACACAATGGGCTATCTGTGCTCTGCCCACCACGGGTATCGAAACCCTGCTTATAGCGGTGTATGTCACTAGAGTGTTATTCTGAAACAGTAGTGTTCTAAGATTTTATACTGAAATAGTCGTATTGTGAGATCTTATTTCGAGAGAGTCATATTTTGAGGCCCTATTTTGAAACGCTAATATTATAAGATATTATTTTGGAATGGTAATATTCAGAGATATTATTTTGAGACAGTTGTATTGTGAGATCTTATTTGGGATAGTGATATAGTAACATCTTATATCGAGACAATGATATTTGTTTTTGTATGACACAATATATACGTTTGGTTTTCGATCTTGCTCATTGCGTAATATAGATTTTGTTCATGTCAATCAACTCGCTATGAAAACGTAATGAAATTTTAAAAATCTAAACAGGAAAAAGGTCTGTGTTTTTAAATTATGTTATTTTGGTGTTTTATTTACATCAGTGATAGCGTAATTTAACACATTTGTATGAAGCCTTTAGAGTTTACAGTGAACTTTGTGTGTAAAGTAAACTTTGAATTAAAAATTACAGAAGATATTTCCTAACAACTATTGAGGTTCGTAATTCTAGCTGAAGTTCTCTTATCCGTTTTGTGTTCTTCTTCGAGCACAGAATATATTGGACTATCGGTTATGTCCATTTCAAGAAGTCATAACCTGGATTCTAGCATTGTAAGTCAGTAAAATCACCTTCAACCTCTCGGAGAGTCTGGCATGGCACGGTGCTCGACTCGTAATCTGAGGGTCGCGGGGTCGAATCGACATCGCACAAAACGTGCTTGCCCTTTCAGCCGCGGGGCGTTATAATGTGACATCAATCCCACTATTTGTTGGTAAAAAAGTAGCCCAAGAGTTAGCGGTGGGTGGTGATGACTAGCTACCTTCCCTCTAGTCTTACACTGCTAAATTAGAGACGGCTAATGCAGATGGCTCTCGTGTAGCTTTGCGCGAAATTCAAAACAAACCAATCCTATCGGGGAACGTTTGTTAAGGAGTTTAATAAATACAGTTATAAACAAATTAGTCATGTATAGCGATTAAAAATGTACTGTACAGTAAATATTTATAAAAAAAAACAAGCAAGTCAGCAACAAATACCTTAAACCAGACTTATACGAACATAAACACCACAAATTAGTAATAAGAAATGAAAGACGCATTTTATAAAAGTAATGAAACCTAAAACGTACAGGCGTACATATTGGTATAGTTTAAATATATACATAAGTCTGTAAAAAACAGTTCTAGAATACGCCTCTGTGTAGATGATCCGTTGAAATGGTGTTCTTTAATAATGTTTAGCAGAATGTTCAATCTGTGAGATCAAAAGACAATACATGCTGTGTGAAGCACAGCATACAAAGCATGCTAATGCTACAGTGATATGGCCCAGCATGGCCAAGCGTGTTAAGGCGTGCGACTCGTACTCTGAGGGTCGCGGGTTCGCATCCCGGTCGCGCCAAACATGCTCGCCCTCCCAGCCGTGGGGGCGTTATAATGTGACGGTCAATCCCACTATTCGTTGGTAAAAGAGTATCCCAAGAGTTGGCGGTGAGTGGTGATGACTAGCTGCATTCCCTCTAGTCTTGCACTGCTAAATTAGGGACGGCTGGCACAGATAGCCCTCGAGTAGCTTTGTGCGAAATTCCAAAATAAACAAGCTACAGTGATCTATGGGAGTGCGACTGTATCAAGCCCACAAATACTTATGATTCATTAGAAGTATGTAGCCTGTATTGAAAACGTTAAATATCATAACCATAATTTGTTTATATAAAAAAAAGGGGTTCGGCCTAACCCCCTCTTGGCGTACGTGCGTGTCTAATAATACAAATGTGTATGATATTATTAAGAAATGTTTTCTTGTGATAGATTTAACCAACTTGCATTACAACATAACTAAAACTCAGTTTAAGAGTGTCGCATATTTCCAACTCAACGTGTACTACAAGACGTGTGGGGAATTAATTTGTAGTGCTACGTGTTATCTTCGCGTACTCGAGCTGCACCCTAGCTCACAACGAGAGTTAGCAACCTTCCGGTGTAGAAGGGCGTGATTCCGTTCCCATTGACGTTGGAGCTCTAATAATTGCCTAATCAACACATTATGCTGGTTTTTAATTTGATTACTGCATTAGTTACATCATAAACTGGATTTCGTCATCTTACACTGTAGGCTTGTCCCAGTGCATCTTTGGACTTGTATCAATACTTTTTTCAAAGATTTAAGGTAAATTAACGCGACACATTTTATTAGATTGAAAATGAACATGAAATGAATTAGTTTTAGATTTTTTGGGTGTTCTTTTTCACATTTCATTAACTTATAGTTTATTAACGCAAATTTCATTTACATAGTGGAGCAAACTGCGTAAATAAAAATATGATATTAAGTTAGCGTCAGAAGATAACATGTAACATGTTTTATTGTTGTGTGAGTTTTTTGCATTATTTATTAAAAATAATACGAATTTCCGTTCATTTAATAATAACAAATTTATATATTTATTCAATACTTTACGTAAAGGCTACAAGTTACGTTCATTGATAGGCCTAACTTCAACAACAACGTTTTAACATAAATGTTTAGACTAATTTACTTGCAGATATTTCCTAATCGATCAATAACAGTGGCATTAATTGACGAACTAACAGCGGTATGTCTGCGGTCTTACAACGCTAAAAACCGGGTTTCGATACCCGTGGTGGGCAAAGCACAGATAGCCCTTTGTGTAGCTTTGTGCTTAATTCAAAACAACAACAAACAACATCATCACTGAGGAACAGATTCACTAACTTTCGCTGTCTAATTAACTAAACTTTTTAATAACCATTAAAATGTCTATTTATATATCGTTTGGCTGTTTTTATATTGTACTATTTTTCTATAAACTACATAAAAAACACAAAGAACTAAACGTTCATGAAACTTCTAGACTTTACTTCTAGTGAGGAAAACGTTAAAGTGATCAAAATATATTACCCCAACACTGCCTCTTCCTGAATTGTGAAGTTCTTTGACAGCTTTAATACACAAATAAAACAGTACATTAAACCTAAGTTCGTCAGTTAGCAATAAAGCTATTATTTACAATTAATAATCCCAAATAGACATCACAATCTGTATATTTTTAGCTGAAAGTGTCAAACAAAGTGCATTGAAAATTGCAGTTAACAAAACAAAACCCTTAACTTCTCATTTCATGGTGTCTCAACTGCCCATTCATTAGATCCAGTCTTTAACCCACTTTGATCCAAATAAAGTATCCAAACTAGTTTGAATCTTTCACAGAATCCGTCTTTTAGTAATTATTGCAGAATCTTATTGATGTCTCCTTCTTCTTCACAAGTATACCAGGTGGAATTCAGAGTCTAATACTTAGTGTTATTACTCTGGCTTCTTCATGGCTTCTATCTCTTTGAAAGAGCCTGTTTTGTAAATAAAAGTTATTTGGCTAACTGACATATTCTGTTGCACATTCATTATCAACTTGATGACATATTTATTTGTTTGGCTTAAGTCATGAGGTCCGCTGGAGAAACTATCTCACTATTCTGTGACCAAGTCGTGTAAGTTACAACACTCTTCAACTGTAAGACCTCCAAAGCTCCTGTAATACAGCACTTGTGAGTAACTACTGCTAATGTTCTTTCACATGGAAATACTACCTGTTTCATTTCACATCTCAAAATATCCCATTCATATTTATGTAAAACTTCATGGACTTTTCCATTCAAGGCTCTAAGAATGATATTTTTATTCTTCACACTCAGAAGAGTTCTTCTAAACAGTAATACCCCAGAAGGCATGAGGGTGTTTGATTATACTACATCCAGTTTTTAGATTTAATTGTATTCCTCGTAAGTTCTGGCATAATCATTTTACCACGTGATAGTATAATATCATAATAATAGCTGGTTTCTTTGTTGCAAGTGTAAGATCAGCCTCTAGTGTTATAATTGTCAGACATAGATTGTAAAATTTTCTGAAACTCACATCTGTGTCTTAGCATGAATTCCCATTGTGCACTCAATGTCATCATCTTTCAAATTCCCTTCTCTTCCTTCTCCATCTTCTCTTAATGCTCTGTCTCTTTCTGCTTGATCTTCTTTCCACTATGACATCATTTGTAAAACCTTTTTGATCTCACTTCAAACACGTGTTATAACCATATCTACTAACTGTTTTTGCGTGTGATTGCAATTACAAAATGTAAAAAAGAGTTTTTTGAAAAAGGGTTGTAACATGTTAAATAATAATTATTTACGTGAAAGAATTTAAGCTTAACCAGCAACATAAATTTTAAGTGTTTGTTTTTCGAGATTTATTTTACTTTAAGAGAAGAGAGAAAACCCCAGCCAAAGGTATACAGACGAAATCCTTCAGTAATCAAGCACAGAATTGTTTCTAAAGTCCAGCTAACCTTCCTTGACGTTTATAAAATGGACCACAAAAACTTGGAGTTTCTTCTTCTTTTATCTTCTCCATCAGTTGTAACTGATGTGTGCGACTAAAACACTTGACTACTTCCAAGGATATGCCTTTTCATACCTGGAGCAGTAAGTGATCCACAACAGGTTAGTTAAAGCTCGAAGTTCTAATCATGGTCTCTGATCAGTAAGCCATTAAGTGCATCACATGGAAGTAGATAATATACCGTATAATCCTTACCGAGCCGCGCAGTGTTCTTGTCATGAGTTATCTTGCTTTAAGAAATAACGTCTATAGATTATATTGTGGCTTTCCATATAATAGAACAGAATAAGTTGGTGAAGTGGCGCGTTCCATTCATATGTCACTTTAAGCTAAGACTTCGACTCGTAAAAAAAAAACAAAAAAAAACAGAAACTTGTAACTACAAGTTTTATTCTAAAATTGATGGGATGTCAGAAACTAGTAAGAATTTGGAGTGGGGGAACCTCTGTGTATTCCAAGACAGGACTGAGTACGTGTGTTTTCTTATAGAAAAACTACAGCGGGCTATCTGCTGAGTCCACCAAGAGGAATCGAACCCTCTAATTTTAGTGGTGTAAACCTGTAGTCTTACTGCTGTACCAGCGGGGGACACAAGAACGGGTAACACAAATTTTCCTTTCGTCCTAAATGCTAACTATTTTCTGATATTTTCCCATTCCAGCAATTTTTAAAATAATTTTTTTATTACTAGAACAATTGAAATAACTTGTGTAAATAAAAACAATTGTAATAGAATGTCAACTGCACTATATCTACTATATTAACTGCTAACAAGGCTTTTCGTCCAATACCAATGTTCGTTATACCAGCTGGGATACATCAAACATAGTAGTAGTAGTTGTTTGTTAATAGTTAAACACAAAGCTACACAATGGAATATCTGTGGTCTTCTTACCACACGTATCGAAAACCAGTTTTTAGCGATGTAATTCCGGAGACATGCAGTTGTGCTGGCCCGGCATGGCCAGGTGGTTAAGGCGCTTGACTCGTAATCTGAGGATCGCGGGTTCGAATTCCTGTCACACTAAACATATTCGCCCTTTCAGCCGTGGGGACGTTATAAATCTGACGATCAATTCCCCTATTCGTTGGTAAATAATTAGCCCAAGAGTTGGCGGTGGTTGATGATGACTAGCTGCCTTCCCTCTGGTCTTACACTGCTAAACTAGAGACGGCTAGCGCAGATAGCCCTCGAGTAGCTTTGTGCGAAATTAAAAACAAAGAAAAACAAATTACAGCTGTGCCACGACGGAACTGGAATCAAAATAAACAGGAACTGTCTGTCGATTAGAAATGTCGAAAAGTTACGAATTACGATCTGGAAAATTACTAATAATTATCTGAAAACATATCTTAAATAACTCGTGGAATAGTTTTTCAAATATTTCTCAGATAGATATTTATATTTCTGACAAATTTTGAATTAAAATCGGCAGTTCCTATATATGTTTCAAGAATTAAATACAGAAACTATCTGGAGTTGTCCACCATGAAGAATTAGTCCTCAGGTTTTGGATTTAAGTCCATAGCTTACCGCTGTCCCACCGGAGGACAGTGTGTTACGTATCTGAGTTTATAGTAAACGAAATTAAACATGATATAAGCATATGTATCTAATTTAGTCTTTTACCTATACCCCAACCAGCTCCGCTATAATTTCTAGTTACGCCCTTGTTACTGTGTATTATTCATGTGTGAAATGTTATTATTTCCGGGTAAAACAAGAGTTGCTACTGACTCTAAATATATCATACGTAAAATAATAGAAATATTATAAAACAAAAAAACAGAAACATTTAGATTCATAATGATGACATCCTCTACAGGCCAAAAGGAAGCTTAGTTATATGCAAAAATACATTTCGTGTGATTTAGAGTGTAAAAAAATCTGAATAAATATTTACAAGATAAGTTGCAAACATTAAAATTATGCAATACCACCAAGCGAAAGGTCAGGAAACTGTTACATGCAGGGCATTGGCCTCGTATTTTGTAAGAAATAAATATCAAATATTGTGTTTGGAAGAAATCAGAATTTAATGCTTAAAGTCTGCCAGAAGTTCAACGGTAGGCATGAGGACTTACAGTGTTAACATTTGAGGTTCTATACCTGCGGTGGGCACAGAAGAGATACTTTCTTGTATAATTTTGCGCTTAACAGCAAGCACACCAATAAACTGTATATAAAATGCTAATATGCTGATGAGTTAAGAAACATGATGATGTACGAACCTAAGGTTTACAAGAAATTAAAACACAACAACTAAACGTGGATTTACTTCATTTGTTTAATACGTATGGTCTGCTGGTGGGAAGAGGGTAGACTTAAAGACTTACAAAGCTTAATCAGGTGTTCATGTCCATGCTGTAGACATATTAATATGGTTTTATTCATAAACAAATAAACCAACGAATATGTGTTATAAACCTAAACCAATTTCTTTATATGGCCTGACATGGTGTTGGCCTCGCAATTTGAGGATCGCAGGTTCGAATCTTCATCACACCAAACATGCTCGCACTTTCAACTATGGGAGCGTTATGATGTGACCGGTCAATCCAACTATTCGTTGGTACAAGAGTAGCCCAAAACTAGGCAGTGGGGCGTGATGACTAGTTGCCTTCCCTCTAGTCTTACACTGCTAAACTAGATAGCTCTCGTGTAGCTTTTCGCAAAATTCAAACATAAACAAACAAGCAATTTCTTAAAATTATAATTTTAAAATGTTGTTTTCAAAATAATAAAGTTATTTCTAATTTTTGTTTACTGTATTTAATTTATTTGTTTGTTGAAGTAGCAACATGTTAGAGAGAATGTTTTTATTCATTAAATCCATTTTGTTATCGATTCTTCTTGGTGAAATGTACATTTCTTTAATTAGTTATTAGAAGGCATCGTATACTTTTAAGCATGAATGTTTCAATTTATCACAATGTTCTTCTAACCCAGAAAATTTTATCCGGGACAATTTCAGAGACCAAATATTTTTAAACAAAATAAATCATTTCATCGCAACAACAACAAAAAAATTGGGCTCCTTTGAAATATGTACATTTTGTACAACAATGGGAAATTTCTCTTATATACTTAGAAATATAAATCTTCGCATTTGCATGGTTTCTTATATAAAAAGACTGTTGGCCTGGCATGGCCTAACGCGTAAGGCGTGCGACTCGTAATCCGCGGGTTCGCGCCCGCGTCGCGCCAAACATGCTCGCCCTCCCAGCCATGGGGGCGTTATAATGTGACGGTCAATCCCACTATTCGTTGGTAAAAGAGTAGCCCAAGAGTTGGCGGTGGGTGGTGATGACTAGCTGTCTTCCCTCTAGTCTTACATTGCTAAATTAGGGACGGCTAGCACAGATAGCCCTCGAGTAGCTTTGTGCGAAATTCCAAAAACAAACAAACATATAAAAGATTGAGGCGTGGCAATTTACTTTTGCTCTACAAACTTCAAAAACGTTCTGAGAACTGAACCTTACTGAATCTTACATCATTCTTTTCGAAGGAGAACGTGGCCAACCAACTCTGTGAGACACTCACTCCTGAGACATGGACAGTTATAGATAGGCTTAACTTATTTCAACTTTAAGAAACTCCTCTCAATAGTTACTGAACTGAAGGTAACACTTATAAAAACAATGTATACCGTAAGGTATACTGCTGCTAAATCTTTATTGTAAGTAACGAGCAGTGTTCTGTAAATTCTACATACAGTTTGAAGTTTAACCGCTAAATCAGTTTCGTCTAAAACAGCGCTGACTGGTGGTGAGGCTGAGCTGGTAAACGACTTTACTATCTTACTGTGTAGTACATATATAACTGCTTTAAATCCTAAAATTCACATGGAATGATAGAGCTGCTTAACTTTACGTACAGTTCATTACAATATAAAGACAAAAATCGGTTCAAACAACAATGATTAGTTTATCTTCAGATTCTTAACTAGCAATGCGTTTCCTTCACCTCACAAGTTAATTCTGAAATAAATCATAATTATTATTAGCGCTTTTCATGGCACCTACATTGATGAGAAACCTGGCACGATCTGGTCTTAAGGACATCTGACAACCAATCTGTTGGTTACAGGTTCGTATCCGTTCATTGAACGTGCTTGCTCTTTCATCCTTAGGGGCATTACAGTGTGACAATCAAACCCACTTTTAGTTGGTACAATGTAGCCAAAAAGTTAGTTATAGGAGGTGTTAACTAATTACATTTCCTCTAGTAGTTTTGCGTGAAATTTAAACAAACTATAATTAATCTTTATCTTTGCTTGCTGATCAAGTTTATCTGTATAATCACTTCTTACTAAATTACTAAAACAATAGAAATTTGTATGATGTAAACTTATCTGCTGACAATACATCTTCAAATAGACAACACTATTCTGTGTTGTTTGACTCAATCTAATTAATACATCTTCAAATAGACAACACTATTCTGTGTTGTTTGACTCAATCTAATTAATACATCTTCAAATAGACAACACTATCCTGTGTTGTTTGACTCAATCTAATTAATACATCTTCAAATAGACAACACTATCCTGTGTTGTTTGACTCAATCTAATTAATACATCTTCAAATAGACAACACTATCCTGTGTTGTTTGACTCAATCTAATTAATACATCTTCAAATAGACAACATTATCCTGTGTTGTTTGACTCAATATAATTAATACATCTTCAAATAGACAACACTATCCTGTGTTTTTTGACTCAATCTAATTAACACCTACAAAATATATCTTTCGTTATATAACGTATCGCTCGTAAACTTTCAGTTTTGCATTTCTGTCTAGTCTCATTAAAGGTATTTGACCGTTATATTGACAACTATGGACCTACTGATTTATGACATAAAAACGGTACATCATGAATGGCGATAGTAGTTCATAATAAGGATCGCAGGAATTGCACAAAACCCTAATAAAATATTCGGGCTAAAAGTATCTTGAACTGTAAATATTCAGTTCAAAATTTCAAAAGCATCATAATTCTAATATAAACAATGTTATCATTACCCTTGAAGTTAGTTTGTTTGTATTTTACAAAAACTCTGGTATCCATTTAAAAACTTAATTACGGGGTGAAACAGAAATTATCAGCCAATAACAGATGAAATTAGACGACTGTAATCGGTTGATACTCAGTGTTATGCATACTATACTATCAGTACATGTGAAGCGACAGAGTAAAAACAAATCAGTACGTGTAATATTAACTTTTGCTACACACATTCGTAAAATAATTACCTTAAAAGACACGAAGGCTTATTTAAACCGACATTTTAGACGTACATGTTTCATTTTAAAAGGCTGATTTTCCACTGATAAGATTATACGCACATAACGAATTATGTTTTAGTCGAGGCATATATTTGCCCATTGTTATGCATTATATATATATAGAGAGAGAATTTATACAGACACTATAAGTGCTCACTGTATTCTCAAACAAATCTCCATGACGATCTCCAGCTGCAGTTTAAAATTTTATATCTTGAACTATTGTGATCAAATAGTCAATATTTACAGTAAATCATCATGAGCCGTATCAGCTAGCTACCAGCTATGTTTATTATCACTAAAGTGTATAAAGTTATCTACCATATCAAGTAACCCTTTGCCCATAGTTGAGCATAAAAAAGCCAGGAAACAAGAAAAAAATTAGAATTTAGAAACCTGAAAATAAGGATCGGTAAAAACACAACTCTGGAGACACTGTGGTCAATATTTACTCAAACTACGAATCCATATTCTGATTCCATCCTCGGTAATAACATGGAACAAAAATGTGTTTGTAGTATAAGTGAATAGTGTCTACAGTATCAGTATCTACAGTCTTGTTTCCTTACTTTTTACGATCCCTATTTGCAGGTTTTTAAATTGTCATTTTTTAAATTTTATCTTTTATTAGCTGAAGAAAATTAAAAAACAACAACTTTGATATGTTGCAGGAATTTGCTGTATTACAACAATGACAGCCAAAAGAACCGAAAAATAACAGTTTGTTTAAGTGTAATGTCTGGATTACACACTCTTGTCTTTAGCTGTAACATTTAGAGTTGAACATCCTTTTGTTGACTGTAACACCCAGATTCAGCTTTGCGCGAAATTAAAAAACAAAACAAACTGTAACACCTACATTGCACACTCTTATGTTTAACTGCAACGCCTAGACTACCCATCCTTGTGCTGGGCTCTGTAATAGTTGGGTCGTTATCACACCTCGGTAGTCTTTGAACGATACTCCATGTTTTGTAACTCTTGATATTTCATATCTTGGCTACTCTTTCTTAAAAATATTGACACATGTTTCTTTATGATCGACTTCATGATCACATTATACAATAATACTTCATACGTTCAATGTATAGTTTTTTTAGAGCATTTGTATGAGTTTATTGTACTTCAGAGCTCAAATAATACTGGCTTTCTTCTCATGAATCTATGATTACGAACTCAAACTTTGCCATCAGTATCAATTAAGCTAAAATATTTGTTCCCATACGTTCAGTGGAAAGCTTGGTTTTCCAAATATATAATTGTTGCAATTATCTTATTAAATATACCTGTTAAATGCTACCATTAATTACGAGGAATATTTGAACTATCTATTGTATAATTCGTTTCCAATCAGAGATCCTAGTTCTTCAATTTCATCAGGCAGATCATATGTAAACTGCTTTTCTCGTAAGATTCTGGTAATATATCGTTAGTAATTAAAACCTTCATCGTTCAGTTGTCTTTTCTTGCATCCAATGGGGCATGGAAAGGCCTGGTGGTTATGGCACTCGACTCACAATCCGAAGGTCGCAGATTTGAACATCAGTCGCCGAACACGCTCGCCATTTCAGCAGTGGGGGCGTTGTGACGTAATGGTTAATCCCATTATTTGTTGTTAAAAGAGTTGTGACAGTGTTGGCGGTTAGTGTGTTTACTCGTTGGCTTCCTTCTAGCCTATCACTCGTAACGTAGAGATGTCTAACAATGACATTCCTTGTGTATCTTTGTGCGAAATAAAAACCAAACCAAACTAAAATCTTGTTTTTAAACAAGTTACAATAAACAACACACAGAACGTTGCGTCTCGATTTTAACAACAGGGCAATCATAAACATGCTATATTTTCTGAAATTAGTCATTTTCTGATAATATTATCCCACGATTATTTATTGTAGGTGGAAAGTTTAACTTGTACAGGGCGTTGTTTTACTGACGTGCCTTTTATTTTGTGAGCTATAAACTGATATCCGAAATGGTCAGTGTCGACATTTTCTTTTATCTTAATTCACTGCTTCTTCGAAACGTTGAAAATCTTTTGTTACTACTACAATGTCCTTTATTTCAAAACGGATATCTCGCTTGTTCTGCAGTGGTCGTTTGGTTTGGTTTAAATTTCGCGCAAAGCTACACGAGAGCTATCTGCGCTAGCCGTCCCTAATTTAGCAGTTGAAGACTATAGGAAAAGCAGCCAGTCGTCACCACCCACAGCCAACTCTTGGGCTACTCTTTTACTAACGAATAGTGGGATTGACCGTCACATTATAACGCCCCCATGACTGAAAAGGTGAGCATGTTAAGTGCGACGGGGATTCGAACCCGCGACCCGCAGATTATGAGTCGAGCGCTTTAACCGCCTGGCCATGCTGAGCCGTAGTGGTTGTCTCGTCATTATTAATAGTTTAATCTCCTTTGTTTTGTACTGGTTGTCTCGTCATTATTAATAGTTTAATCTCCTTTGTTTTGTACTGGTTGTTTCGTTATTATTAATAGTTTAGTCTCCTTTGTTTTGTACTGGTTGTCTCGTCATTATTAATAGTTTAGTCTTCTTTGTTTTGTACTGGTTGTCTCGTGATTATTAATAGTTTATTCTCATTTGTTTTGTACTGGTTGTCTGGTTATTATTAATAGTTTAGTCTTCTTTGTTTTGTACTGGTTGTCTCGTGATTATTAATAGTTTATTCTCATTTGTTTTGTACTGGTTGTCTGGTTATTATTAATAGTTTAATCTCCTTTGTTTTGTACTGGTTGTCTCGTCATTATTAATAGTTTAGTCTCCTTTGTTTTGTACTGGTTGTCTCGTCATTATTAATAGTTTAGTCTTCTTTGTTTTGTACTGGTTGTCTCGTTATTACTTTAATCTCCTTTGTTCTCTACTAGTTTAATAATGGGATTGACCGTCACATTATAACGACACGAAGGGTGAAAAGGCGAGCATGTTTGGTATGATGATGAATCGAACTCGCGAACCTCAGATTACAAGTCGAATCCCCTAACCACCTGGCCAGGCCGGGCCCGACAACAAAGAGAACTGTAAGTTACATACTATTTAAAATAATACATTAAAAATGACTTCAAAATAAATGCACTTAGTGAATACACAGGAAGTATTTGTTTTAAACAATGTGATGAGAAACAGTTCATGACAAGAAAACTTTATATCATTCTTTACCTAAAAATAAAAGGCAATTTATATTTTTAAAACCTATTTCTTCGTACACAAATATTAATGATTACTATAACTATGTTTATTATTAACTTAATATGTAGATTACACATGAACATCTGTTATAGTGATTTCTATTTGTAGAGTGCCTCTTTTCTTACATTACGAAGTACTTCAAATGTCACATCTAAATGTTATTTATGCCGAAGTTTGTTTGTTTGTTTTTTTAATTTTGTGAAAAGCTACGCGAGGACTATCTGCGCTACCCGCCCTTAATTTAGCAGTGTAGGACTAGAAGGAAGGCAGGTAGTAATCACCACCCACCGTCAACTCTTAGGTTACTCTTTTACCAATGAATAGTGGAATTTACCGTCACATTATAACGCCTTCACGGATAAAAGGACGAGCATGTTTGGTGTCACGGGGATTCGAACCCTCGGATGACAAGTCGGACGCCTTAACCACTTGGCCATGCCAGGCCGCTATGTCGAAGTTATAGACTTATTAAGCGCTAATGGATTTCTTGGTGTAAAGCCTGTTCGTGATATAAATCATATATCTTTGTATAAAGGAGCTGCTTTAATCCAAATCATGCTCAGTTATTGTAGCTTCTATTTAATGAACTATAATAAGTGATCTTGAACTTAACCAGTAACAGATCGACTCAAGTCTTAAGCTAAGTAAACACTGTAGTTAAAGTATTTTTTCCAAACATTATACGTTATAAGACAAGCATTCAACCAAACGTAACATTTTACTGATGTAGTTTCTTTAATTACAGACCTTTTTTTTATAAAGATCTATCAAATAGAAGCCTTGTTCTGTTAATTTCCATAGCTCTGATAATACCATATGTACATACATACACATCATAAACAAGAACTCTAATATCTAATTGTTTAATGCACTATTTCTTTTTTCTTCTTTCTTTTGTTGTGATCTAAGTTCTTTATAAACATGGTACGTCATAAACATATTGCTTGAGGGAAAGACCATGTTATATATATTGTTATGAACTTCGTTTTACACTCTTCATGACCTCAATAAATAATTTATATATTTTATATACAAAAGCCAGTGAAGACCTCTTTCACCGATTTCACTGAAACTGATACAAAAATGTATTATGTTATGAAAAGTGTTTACGTAGTATGGTTTGTAAAAAGTCAAATGTTTAATATCATAGCTGCAAGGTGCATGGAAATATTTATTTTGTTTTTATTTTATAAAATTTTCAAAAATGTGAGAAAAGGTATTTTTGAAATTACCTTTTGATATAAAGACGGACATTACTGGGTTTTCCTTTATTTTTCATTACCAAACAACGAACCATTATTTTAAAGAGAACAGCTTTAAATTCGAAAAAATGGGATTTGACAGAACAAATTTTTCATTTTGTTCAAAAAAACAAAAAGTTTAATCAGATATAGCGCCATCTGTCAAATATTTATAACAGTACGTTGGTAAATTATTTGTTAAATACAAAGAAAAATTATTAAACACACTTTCGTTATTTTTAATTGAAATATAAAATATTGCATCATTTTGATAATGCTGTCGAGAATGAGATAAAAAATACAAACTGAAGTTAGAAATGAATATTTAATTAAATGATTTTACGGTTGTCTTTTCTTTTAGGGATTATCTTATCAGTTCTCACTGGGATGACAGATTTCTTTAGGGCTTTAGCATGTAAGTAAGTTTGCCAAAACTAAGGCTTGACAAATTTCTCATAATTATAACACTTTTAAAATAACATATCACAATCATGTTAATCATCGTCCTTTTGCTGTGTGCTGGTGGCGACATCGCTTGACACCAAATTAAAATACGTATATATACATAAAACAAATGGAAGGAATATTGTGAGATGGGTTAAATTAGATTCACAGGTACAGGATAACATATCGTCAAGTATTACTATGATGTATAAGATCTAATGTTGCTAATCTTTTACCAACGAACAGTGGGACTAAACGTAACATTATAACGCCCCCACTTAACTGTCCCTAATTATGAAGTTATAGACTATACAGAAGACAGCTAGTCAACAACACTCGCTGCCAGTTTTTGGGGTATATTTTACTAACCAATAACGCGATTAATCATAACAGTATAACGACCCCATAACTAGATGGAAAAGCATGTTCGGTATCATTTTTCGATCCATTTCTTGTAGCAATATTGCGAGTTAAGCGCACTAAATACCAATTATGCCAGGCCCATTAAATATAAGATAAGCCATTGTACTTATAAAACAATGTACACACTCTCTGGAATTCCGAAAATACAAAGAAATATATTTAATTAATGTTGTAAAACCCAAACTTTACACATGTTATAAAAAATAACGTGAATTGGCTTTGTTACACCTGAGGCCAATATATCTTATAACGGAAGAAGAAACTTGTTGAATGAACAAACCAGAGTCAATTACAAGAAAAAAATCTCATTTTAGGCACAAACAATACAGATAAAATAGAAACATTAAAACGTTTCCTTGGTTATCTTATTTTTTTCACAAAAGAAAATCGTAAATAAAGATTTTTTAACTTAATGTAGAAAAAACGTTTTGTATCTTCTGTTAGAAAAAAAAAGTTTACTGTTAGATTGTTTTCTAAGTAAGAGAGTATAATAAAGTATGGTTTAACTATTTACGCCCCGCCCAAACCGCGTGGCGAGATCACACTACAGCTACAAACCGGAAGTCGCAAAAACTGCTGGCGTAATATGTATGAACGGGACTCAAACGGATGTTGTCACTGTTAAGCCTGTTTCGCTTTAATATTAACCGTGGCTTGGATCACAATATGTCTGCCAACTTGACACCTGTTGCAGCCAAGGAAAGTAGAGTTTAGGCCTATCAAACGGGATGTTTGAATATCGAATTCAAGTACTATTTTAAGGGGTACGAAAGACGTAGAGCTTCGATTTCTGTTCGAAGTTAATTGTACGTAGATTTGACTGCCATCTTCAATCTTTCATTTTATCAGGAACTTGTCATTGCGTATATGTGGATATTTTGTTATAACTTGGGCGGTAAGTACTGCAGATAGTGGAGACTGATACCTATGGACTTAAACCAGAAGTACTGGTCATCTTCTATTTGAAGAATTGTGAACTTTTTGGTTTTTTTTTTGTTTAGAATTAAACACAAAGTTGCATAATGGGCTATTGGTACTACATTTTGTTTTACTAAAATTATGTAATCGCTATTTTGTAAGATACTTCAGGACAATCACATACTTATAATTTACATTTTACGAGTTATATGATACATGTTTAACATTAACAGTTCTTGTTTAGAGAATTTGATGTTCGGAAATCAAGTTAAAATTAGATGTTAAAATTCTCCTTCCCCTCACATGGAATTAGGCTTAAAGAAAGGTGCATTAATTTATTTTTGAAAATCGCGTATATTGATTATAATACTTTGCATATTCAGTTGTTACATTTACTTGTAATATTAATGCTAATTATTTATCTAACTTCTAAGACTAAGTTGGAGTAAAATAATATATATAAATATAGGACGGGAAATAGCGAACCGCTCCAGTAAAAACACAAAGGATTGTAGATGGAAGAGATATTTATGTGATCGGCTCGGTATGGCCAGGTGGGTTAAGGCGTTCGACTCGTAGTCTTAGGGTCGCGGGTTCGAATTCCTGTAGCATCAAACATGTTCGCCCTTTCAGCCGCGGGGGTGTTATAACGTGACGATCAATCCCGCTATTCGTTGGTAGAAGAGTACCCCAAGAGTCGGCAGTGGGTGGTGATGACTAGCTGCCCTTCCTCTAGTCCAGTGGTTCTTAACCTTTTTCAGTGTTTGCACCCCTTTCAAATCAGTAATCATTTCTCGCACCCCCTGGAAACTTAAATATAAAAATATAAAGCATACTCTTATGTAAAAATATAGATTTGCTTTAATTATTCATGGGCATCCTCGCACCCCTTGGGAATCATCTTCGCATCCCCTAGGGGTGCGGGCACCCCTGGTTAAGAACCCCTGCTCTAGTCTTACACTGCTAAATAAGGGACGGCTAGCGCAGATAACCCTTGAGTAGCTTTGCGCGAAATTTAAAACAAACAAACAAACAAGCAAATTTACGTGATCGTTTGTAGGCTTGTAATATTGGTTTTTGTGAGCATACAAATACGGCTTAATCGCGATGAGACGTTAATGTGTTACGTGTAAAGTTTTACTTTATTTAGGTGGAGACCTCTATAGTTCACTGTACGAGGGCTGTTCAAAAAATACGCGGACTGACGTCATAAAACAAAATGTACTTTATTTAGAAGTCACAGGTCTGGGACTCCTTCAAAGTACTCTCCTCCCCAACGCACACACTTATCCCAACGGTGTTTCCACTTGTTGAAACAGTCCTGGTACTCTTCTTTTGTAATGTCCTCCAGCTCCTTCGTCGCATTTGCCTTAATCTCGGGAATCGTCTCAAATCTTCTTCCTTTCAAGGGTCTTTTGAGTTTGGGGAACAAGAAAAAATCGTAAGGAGCAAGGTCAGGTGAGTAGGGGGGGTGGGGAAGAACAGTGATCGAGTGTTTGGCCAAAAACTCACGAGTTGTGAGGTCTGAATTTCGCAGCAACGCGGTGCATCTTCAATGTTTCGGTCAAAATCTCGTAACAAGATCCAACTGATATCCCACACTCTTCAGCAAGCTCCCTGACAGTCAGACGTCGATTTGCCCGCACCAGGGTGTTGATTTTGTCGACGTGTGGGTCGTTAGTTGACGTGGAAGGAGTCCAGGACGCTCATCATCTTCAATGGACTGTCGACCATCCTTAAAACGTTCATGTTACTTGAAACATGCCGTACGCTTCATAGCAACATCACCGTAAGCCGTGTTAAGCATAGCAAAAGTTTCAGTCGCAGATTTTCCAAGTTTAACACAAAATTTCACAGCAAGTCGTTGCTCCTTCAGGTCATTCATTCTGGTGAATGAATACGCGGACTTTTTTAATTGCGCGGCTCCAGTTGGTTCCAGGGGAATCCGCTTGGTGTCGCTAGGTTTGCACAGATCAGCTGATTACGACGCCATTTCCCGATTGCAGATATCTTCATTTGTGTATTAGCTACGCGGTTTTAAGTGAAGTGCGATTTTTTCGTTTGGCGGATTTCAGAATGAATGACCTGAAGGAGCAACGACTTGCTGTGAAATTTTGTGTTAAAATTGGAAAATCTGCGACTGAAACTTTTGCTATGCTTAACACGGCTTACGGTGATGTTGCTATGAAGCGTACGGCATGTTTCAAGTAACATGAACGTATTTAAGGATGGTCGACAGTCCATTGAAGATGATGAGCGTCCTGGACTCCTTCCACGTCAACTAACGACCCACACGTCGACAAAATCAACACCCTGGTGCGGGCAAATCGACGTCTGACTGTCAGGGAGCTTGCTGAAGAGTGTGGGATATCAGTTGGATCTTGTTACGAGATTTTGACCGAAACATTGAAGATGCACCGCGTTGCTGCGAAATTCAGACCTCACAACTTGTGAGTTTTTGGCCAAACACTCGATCACTGTTCTTCCCCACCCCCCTACTCACCTGACCTTGCTCCTTAGGATTTTTTCTTGTTCCCCAAACTCAAAAGACCCTTGAAAGGAAGAAGATTTGAGACGATTCCCGAGATTAAGGCAAATGCGACGAAGGAGCTGGAGGACATTACAAAAGAAGAGTACCAGGACTGTTTCAACAAGTGGAAACACCGTTGGGATAAGTGTGTGCGTTGGGGAGGAGAGTACTTTGAAAGGGTCCCAGACCTGTAACTTCTAAATAAAGTACATTTTGTTTTATGACGTCAGTCCGCGTATTTTTTGAACAGCCCTCGTATTCTGTACGAAATTTGAAACAAATATAGTACCGCCCTTCTGTATGAAATTAATTTTTATCGTACGACAGTTATTTAAGGTAAAACAAGTTACACTGTGATGTAAGCTATTTATTAAGTAAACGTGGCCAAGTGGTTACGGTGCTTTGAATATAAATTTGAAGGTTAATTGTTCGCCTCCCATACGTTAGGGGCTGTGATGACGCTGTAAAAGTTTTATGTAAACCCCCATTATTTTGCAAGCTATAAAAATATGATCTCCAGATGTTAAGAATTAATATGGTTTACACTACCTAAAATAACTGCTTAAATATTTATATATATACACACACATTTCTAACACAAACAATAAACTGTGTACGTGTATAAATTTACTGCATGACAAAACATGTAATACTTTTAGTCCTGTTGTTATGCTTCCGTTGGATTATATTTGAAGAGAAAACAGTCTCGTTAAAAGTTCTTCCAAAGAAAAAATTGTCTTTAATTTTTTCCACACTGTGTCTTTTGTTTAGGTGTGCTGATAACAAATTACACGTACTGTGCAGAACCGCCGTTTATTAATACAAGTTCAATTTTAACCTACTTTTATCTCATGTCTTTAATCGAAACTGATTACTGTCGTAACTTTTAGAATCGAGTAATCTGAGAATTCTGAAGAGAATTGAAAGAAGTTGTTTGGTTCTTTGCCGGCATTTAAAAGCGCAGTAATTAGAGAGTCTTTTCATGTCGGTAGTTTTTCATTATCTGTATTGTCGAATACATAGAGTTCTTTCTGGCATACTCAGTTTTGCCGAAATTATATTTAAAGAAAGGCACAACAGTGTTAAGATTTCAGTCCCATGCACATTTGTTTGAAAGGTTTTGTTTTTGAATTTCGCGCAAAGCTACTCAAGGGCTATCTGCGCTAGCCGTCTCTAATTTAGCAGTGTAAGACCAGAGGGAAGGCAGCTAGTCATCACCACCCACCGCCAACTCTTGGGATACTCTTTTACCAACGAATAGTGAGATTGACGGTCGCATTATAACGCTCCCACGGCTGAAAGGGCGAACATATTTGGCGCGATGGGGATCCGAACCCGCGACCCTCAGATTACGAGTCGCACGCCTTGAAAAGAAAAGACATGAGCGTGCGACTTAAAGAAATGAAATCAATATTGGCAGCCAGACTGGTAGCTACACTTATAACATTGACAATATTGGCAGCCAAACTGGTAGCCACACTTATAGCATTTACAATATTGGCAGCCAAACTGGTAGCTACACTTATAACATTGACAATATTGGCAGCCAAACTAGTAGCCACACTTATAAGATTGACAATATTGGCAGCGAAACTGGTAGCTACACTTATAACTTTGACAATTATTTTATTTTTTTCGTTTATTAGTTAGTCAGGCCGTATTTTTTCTTTCAGTTTCGAACAGGATGATGGGTAAAACAAAATAACCCGCCTAACGAATAATAGATATAAAGTTCTTATCAATGCTATAAGTTCAGCATGTGTTTTCATACAGCGAAGCCACCTCCGGCTCTCTGCTGCGTCTACCGAGGGGAATCGAACCATTCATTTTAGCGTTATAAATCCGTAGACTTACCACTGTACCAGCGGGAGACGTATGTTTAGCTACCACTTTGACTACCAATTTTGATTTTATACCTTTACCTCGCACGTTTAATTTTTTTTATTACACCTATTTTTTCACACCCCAGGTGTTTGTGATTAGATATCGTGACTTTTTTCTGTGTCAATTCGTTTCAATAAACCACATCACATAAGAAAATGACACCGAATAGTAACCAACATTAAATTTAGTATTACAACCCTATTATTCCGAACAGACCTATACTTTAGAGAACCAACCACATTATTTAAAATATGTCATGGTAATTTTTCCTCACTAAAACAGTGTTAATAACTTTTTTATGGCAACACCACGGAAATTAAATTAACAATTTCTTGTCAACCGTACAACCGTATCAATAACATTGTTTACGATCATTGCTTAAGCTAATATCACGTGACGCTAAGCACTTTTTTTTTTTTTTAATTAGGAGAAACAAATTTTCGTAAGTTTGTGCTTAAAAGTTGGCTTTTGATTCTTTTGAAAACTTGAGCTAAAAACTGCTAATATAGTGTACTTGACCTAACCAACATGTATGTATCTGTAAGTTTTCACCCGATAGTTTTGCTGCTATAAATCAGCCGTGTTAGGTCCGAATGATAAAAAGTTAAAAAACAACTGTCCACCTTTACACTCAGATGAAGCTGTAATAAGTATTTTTATCTCGTGACTTTTTAGATAAGTAAGCGCAAATATATTAGTTAAAATTGAGCGTTTTTTTTTATTATTTTGCACATGTGGCTTATAGTCAGAACACACTTAACATCTAATTATAGATTGTAAAGGTCTATCAGTAGATCACATCCAAAAAAAATGCCATGAATGTTAAGTATGTTTTTTTATCAAATAAATGTTTCGTAATTTCCGTTCGAAATTTAAAAAAGGGAAGAAATTCAATCAAATTTGAAAGTTTTGTATCTCGTGTATTTCTTAATGGATTGCCTTAAAATTAGGTATGTAGGTGTCCAGTAGCGAACCGGAAATGATTCATCTAACCAGTGTGTTCCCTGCAACAGAACCAGGGCCGTAATTATTTAATGTTTGTGGAATGTGATGTTCATTTACGAAAAGAAGAAAAGAGCTTAAACATTCGGTTTTTTTTCCTTCATCTAGTTTTTGATGTACTCTAAATAATTGAATTTACGTTTGAGTTTGTGCGTGTGTGAACCATAAAGTTTATGTTTCTTTCCTAAAGCTCTGCTAATGTTCGTTACACGCTGATGATGAAAACGCGTGCCTTCATAAAAATAACCTTTGTTCTTTTCCACTGCTGTGTGTAAGGTTTCCAAGTGTTTACAACTACTTCGATGCGTGCGGTTATATTAACCGGGCAAAACGAAAACCCGAAGAAATGTAACACGGACTAAAGAAATCAGATAGAACAGCCAAAAAAAACTTTTATTTCGATATCACAATTCGCTGATCTACTAATATAGCATTTATATTAATTAAGATGATTTTTAATGTTTCACATGACTAGGAGAGGGACGTGTAAATTTTTATTTCTACATATTTACGCGTTCTGTCTCTTTCAGCCTAGTGGTAAACATGTTCGTACTGTGAATCGGATGGCTAGTGATTCGTGACCCGTTGCCTTAAAAATTCCCCACTTTGTGGTCATAGGTACGCTGTAAATATGATAAAATTCCTCAGATCGATCAGGCAAAAATTGCCAAGAGTTGTCGGTGAGTGCTTTTCACGAACTGCTTAGTCTATCAATTCAATATTAGAGAGGACTATGAACAGTCAACCAAAGAGTAATTTTGCGCGAAATTTTTGAAATGTTCAACCACCCCCAACGTCAAAGGTAATAACTTCTTAATTTGAAAATGTGTTAGAAAAGAAGCTTTTTCGTATTTTTAGCTGAAACATTTTACGTTTCGAATCTTTATTTTTATTACTTCACTTTTTAATACATTTTTATTTAGAAGAAAATGAAGTTATCAATATAAATACTTTTTTTATTATATCTGTATTGTATTTGATATATGAAGGCTGTTGTCGTTGTTTTATTTGTATTAATATTATAAGAGTTTATTCTGAAATTTCAGAACTATCCAGTGTTGATAATATTTTGCAGTATCGTGTTTTGTACGGCTGCTACTAATCAGCTCCTGCTTATAGGCACAGCTAACAATGTATAGTTATTATTTCATAAAGCTTGCATTTTGGTCGTCTGCTTCTAATCAGGCACAACTAGCAATATATAATGACTATTTGATAGAGGGAGTATGCGTTTTGGCGTCTACTCAGTTTCCGCCTCTAAACACAGCCATCGGTAATTTCATCTCATAGATCTGTGCGGCCTTAGCTATTTTATTAAAGCTGATATTTTTATAGACAGCATATCTTATAAATCTCTTGAAACGTTAAGGATTTGTCGGGCTTTATATGAGTTTTTATTTGGAATGTTTGTATAGAATGGAATGGATTCCTTCTTTGTGCGGTCATTATTGTCAGTTGTCATACTGTTAAGGATAGGCCTAGAATGTTAAGTGTTTAACAAATCTAAACTTTGTTTACCTTCAAAATTTCAAAGTTTGTTGAGCTGATAGTCATATGTATAGTGATTGTGCATTTTATTTGAGTTCGCGTAAGAACAAAATGTCACCATATTGCTGAATAAATTTCACGAATCATTATAAAAACTGATTGCTTTTTTGCCCCACCCCTATGGCATATCTGTGGAGTTATACTGCTAAAAACTGGATTTCGATACCTGTGGCAGGCAGAGCACAGATAGCCCTTTCTGTAACTTTGTACTTAATAACAAACAACATGCTCTAACTTATGAAATAATCTATTGCTAGAACCTCCTGATGGCAAATTATGGAATTACCCAAATGTCGAGTGAGAAATGTGATTTTTTTATTAGTGGTACACATTCCTTCCAGTCGATTCGAGAATCATATAAAATAGTTCTACAAATTGGGGGCTATGTAGATATAAAACTTCCTATTTATCTTTATGAAAATTCGTTAGAAAAACAATTTGCTAACCAGCCAGCGTGAATGGACTTTGAATCCGAGGGTTCATAGCTTGTGTTTAATTTTCCCTCTATTTTTTTACAATCCATGTGCGAAATGAATTTTTTTTCATGTTCACCAATATCAAGACAGTGTGCACTACCAGGTTTTGGGGGGTGGGTGGGGCTATTTTTTAACCATCATTAGGTTTTACATCGCTGTCGGTTAATTATCTGAGCTTTACGCCAATCGACTACCATGGCCGTCAACGTGTTGAGACTTCTTACAATTACTTAGGATGCGCACGACTGGAATAATTAGCAACGCAGCACTTGATTGGTTGCTATGCGGCCGCGCAACTTTGAGGGAACACTGATGTTCCGTTGCTGCAAAAATGCGCTTAAAAAAAGACTTTTGTATCCCACTATTCGGTCGAGTAAAGGTTAATGGTAAGTGTTTTTCATTATATGTATTCACTATAGGCTGTCAGGGACGGCTGTGCGTTAATAGCCCTGTTTCTACCTTTTCACAAATGTTCTAAAAAAACACAAAGCACACAACCAGTGGAAATAGTTTTCGTAAATTACGATATGTCGAAACATTTCTTCGTCGTGGCTCTGAAAGAAGAAACTACGAAAAGTTTTAAATTAATAAAGTTAATACTAGATGTTTGCTTGGTCTAAGGTAGAAATTTCTCAAGACGGGTGTAGCCCAAAAGATAATTTTATCTTTGTGTGTGTAATTGTATTAAAAACAGTTTACCAAGCTAATGTCACTATCAAAAATATGTTAAGCAACTGTATAAGATTGTATTCGTAAGACGGCTGATATTAAAACTAATTAAAATAAAGTACAGAACAACTTTTCGACCCTCTCAAGTCATCATCTTTCTTAAGCTGAAAACGACCTAAGAAGGTGTTGTTCTGTATTTTATTTTAATTAGTTTTAATATCAGCCGTCTTAAGAATACATTTTTCTTCAAGTGGGTTTCTCATCACAGTTCGTATCGTTGAATTAACATACAGTTCTTCCGTCGGCTGACTGAAAAGAAATGTTTCGATGATACGAACATGAAAGAAAAAAACGCGTAAAGGAACATGTTTCAGCATATATATTTTTTACCGTTCGGTTTACATGTATATATTTTTCGTATCGGTATTTATAAGTGTGTATGAATAAGAACATCTAATTTAGCAAGATTAATGAAATTTTCTATCAAACAACCAACATTATATATTGTGATTCTCAGAAATATCCCCGGAAATGTCCTTTTCCAATTCACCCTTTGTTTCAAGAGCCCCACATATCCTTACACCTCCTTCAAAAAAATCGCTGAAACTTTTGCGCTTATGTTTTAACTTTAATACTTTGAATAGTTTGGTGGAAATTTTAGAAATAATTGTGTACTTGATGGTATTAAAATATTACATCAACTTTAAGTACTTAAAGTAAAAAACAGCTTAAACTTTTGAAATGAAAAGGGACAAATGTGAGACGGTACTGTCGCAGCGTCCTCTGTTGTAGGATTTCATATCTAAGTATGTATATATTCACTGAGTGATAAGAATTGTGATTCGACGATTTGACGCCTTTGTCAGAGCAGTGAAGGGTGTAAGTACGCATGTCATTGAATGTCCATTGTCTCCCTGAGTCTTAAATACTTGTTTTCTTGCAGAATTTAGGCGATCTCAATAAAGTTTTTACAGTAAGCATTTACAGACATTTACGATAATTTATAAGTAACAATAATAACGTATCAAATCGAACTAAAGAAACGCTTTGATCAGTGTTTTGTGTGATATATGCATTATGGTGTGTTTTTTTAAATCTTAATTGTAAAAGTATATGCGAAACGTGAGGTATTCTGACAGTTAATAACCATAATTAACTTACAACTTCTGCCTTTAAAAAAACAGTTACATTACAAAATCTTTCACTTTCCACATGATCGGACTTCGTAATTGTTATCGTGCCAGAATTCTGAATCTGGAAACACGCTTTGCAATTTGACGCCATGTGTGCGTTATAAGAATGACCGTCAAATCCTTCTGCGCGGTCAGACAAACTTAGCCCAAGTGGGTCCGGTTGATTAGCTACTACGAGAGCATTAAATATAGCATAAATACTAAAAAACCGGGGTTCAGTACTCGTAGTATGATTGCCCGTTGTGTAACTTTGTGCTGAATAACAAAGAAATAAAACTTTTTAATGGCACACATTTTTTCTGTTACTTATAATTTTGAGGTTTGTTTTTTGTAGCATCTATTCAAAAGTACTGTATTCAGTTTGCCCTTAATTCATATTATTTGAGAACTAAACACGTGAAGATAGTGCTAATCGTGAAACAAAAGGAAATCCTCAATAGTCGCAAACACTTGAAATTTGTTTAGACAGGATTAGAGTAAATTAATTTATGAGATCTTCCCTTGTTATTAGCTATACTTTTGTGTATCAGCAATACCAAGCGGCGGGACGAGGGTATGCAATCTCTCGAACAGGTCAAGAAATAATGTTTAAACTCAAGAAGTTGTAAAATAAAGTAAAAAAAAAAACAAAATCTAAGCAGTTGCGCTTCATTTGAATTAGAAGAACGGATTTAGAAATGTTTTCATTAGTTTTTATAACTACTTTAAGTATCACGTTTTTGTTCGTAGTCTTGTAGAACAAGGGTAAGTTTTTTATTTTGTTTTTTTCAGAATGAAGTTAGTTTGCTGTGTAATGCTACTGTACATTTGAGTGTTTTTGTTAACCTATATATTTTCATGTTTAGGTTGATTTAGTATTTTTACACACACTTTTAAAAGTTTGTCGTATTTGTGTTTGCCAGTGAACTTTGATAAAGTGCCAGAATAATTAGTACTTGGACTATTGTATGGTTGATAAGTGCTCGAATCAAACAATGGAAGGCTGTATGTTCATCATCAAAACAGTTCCTACGTAACGAACTGTTTGCGATTTAGTTCGGTTTTGTTGTTGTTGGTTTAGTGTCTAGTCTTTAGTATGTGTTTGTTAATGTTCTAACAAAAACTAACATGGTTATCAGTGAACTTACAGAGGCACTAGCTGTACAGAGACGTCAGAACAGGGAGTACTGTAGCACCCCCACTTTTACATGTTTAACATATATAGCAAATATAAATTATATTAGTTTTCTGGGGGCGCGGGTACCGAGACCCCATATATTATATTGCCATTGACGGCACGGAAGCTGCACTAAGCAGCTCCTTAATGCTATCAATCTGTCATTGTAAAATCTGCATGTCTAAACAAACACCTTCACTTTGCAACTTCTTACTATACCGTTGTTTTAGGTTACATCTGAATTTCGTGAAGTTACACCTTTAACGCAGTGAAATTATTTAATCAGAAATTTCTGTTACTGAGCTAGAAGAAGTTCACATATTGCCAAGAGGTTAAAAAAATGGTACATCTTATTTTCTGGCTTTTCAAGACAATTCCATATTTGAGTTACCATAATGCAAACATCCGTTAATTTTTACAGTTTTGAATACGAATCAAACTACGGGACTAAAAGCCTGATCACACACAAAACTGCAAAATGTTTTACGGTTTCGGTTACACAAAACTACTGCGCATGAGCATAAAGAATGGAAAAAAGAAAGAAATACGAAGAGTATAAAAGAAAGAAGGTACAAAAGTGGCATCATTGCCGTGATAAAAACTGTAAATGGAAGTGAAAAATCCACACCTACTTAAGACTTCTAACACCATGAACTACACAGTGTGGAATAAGAAACCCATCTGATTAATACTACTGTTATTCTGCCTGCATCTCCAGAACCCTCTGGACTATTCCAGTTATACCATGACTTGATCAAGTTACAGATGAAGTTCAACAACATTGTCTAGTCCAGAATCTAACTAACTGTACCCATGGGAAGCACATAGAGCGCAGTTTGAGTAACTTCCAAAGTGAATTGACGATATAATGTCATTCATATCAGTGATCGTTTAAAAATCTCATATTTAACGACATTAAGTAACTTTCCAACAGGAAGTAGTAACAATTGTCAAGCGCTGGTGACTGTCTTGTCAAATAAATTTGGAGATCTACAACAGGATAGCGCAGATAGCCCTCGAGTAGCTTTGCGCGAAATTCCAAACAAAAGCTCTACAACAGGAAGAAGAGCGAATGTGCTGGATATGTGAAAAGATTTACCTAATTACTTAACCACATGCTCCCCCTGAAATGATGGATTATTAGCATCTATCCAACTCAAGTGGCTTGAAGATATGAAAATTAAACTAAAGCAAAGTAACCTTCACTTTTAAGAAAATCTGTTTTGTTGGAAATGATACTAGAATCAATTGAACTTGTATATGAAATGAACATTCATGAGTTACGAGATTTTCAGGTCATATAATGAAGAAAAATTGGCTTCTTCTGAGAGATCAAATAATTAAATAACTCAGAATAAAAGAAGCAAGCCACACGAAAGAAGGACTTTCAATTCCACCTTAAAATAACATTGTCAAAAGTATTTAAAAAATAATAAGTTTTCAAACGAGAACGGAAAGACGAAATCATTGTGTGTGGGAAACATAAATATTACATCCGAGACTCTGATGAATCGACCATAAGAAACTAGTCCAAGAATTAATGAAACCCTTGATGAGAAGCCTTTTAGCATGTTACCTGACACTGGTAATACGCTACCATTGTTTGACCTGGTCTGGTAATTAAGGTTTAGAAATTGGCTAAAGAAATGGAGTAATAATGTATGTGTGCTCTTCTTATAGCAAATCCACATCTGGCTATCTGCTGAGTCCACCGAGGGAAATCAAACCCCTGATTTTAGCGTTGTAAATCCGTAATCTTACCGCTGTACCAGCGGGAGACTGGAGCAATAATACGGATGTATGCAAACTGCGAATGATCATGTCGTTTCAACAAGAGGGATGTTGGAAATTGCTCACAACACGAAATGATGTGCAGGTTACTGATATTAAGGAAGTGTGTTTGTTAAAAACAGACTTTATGCGGAAACATAGATGTAAGGTTAAATTTCTTTTAAACAATTTCACACTATAACCAAAAAGACAGGTGTCTAAACCAAAGGTTATTAACCATGGTAATTTTCGGAAGTATGTCAGCAATAGGTTTGGTTTTTGAATTTCGCGCAAAGCTACACGAGAGCTATCTGCGTTAGCCGTCCCTAATTCAGCAGCGCAAGACTAAAGGGAAGGCAGCTTGTCATCACCACCCACCGCTAACTCTTGGTCTTCGCTTTTAGCAATGAATATTGGGATTGATCGTAACATTATAATTCCCCCACGGCTGAAAAGACGAACATGTTTGGTGTGACGCGGATTCGAACCCATGACCTTCAGATGATGGGTAGCATTCTAACCACCTGGCCATGCTGGGCACATGTCAACAATAGAATAAACAACTAGTTAGCTTCAGATAAAGATTTTACCAGAGTTAAATTATACTTCTGAAGACATTGAAGCTTTTTTCGAGATCATTTCTAACGCACCTACCATCTACCTGAAGAAAAACCCACTCTAGTGACAAGATAAGTAATAACGAAAATATATGATCCAATAAGTCGCAGAAACTAAAATTTTGTTACCAAAAATTGTAATTGTACTTTAACTTTCGCATAGATAATTAATTACCTTAATAACTGTAACTTTTAAATTTGTGAATATTAATATTCTTAGTTTTGAAGAATTGTTTCATTCTTAATCGGGAACGTTTGCGTTCAATGTACGATTTCTCCCCCTTATGTAACGAGATTGTTTAAGGTGAAGACAGTATTATAATCTATGTTTTTAATGTTGATATTCCTTAAAATTTGGAATTTTGTTTTGCTAGAACGAAGTTTAACGTAACGTGACCGTAGTTTTAATATCTAGAATCTTCTCCAAACGTTTGGAAAACAATCTTAACCACCCAAAAAAACTCGTTAGGCCCAAGATTGAGTTAAGTAGCGACTTTTTTAGATAATGAGTAATTAGTGTTTGATTTAATTATATACCTACTCCTATCATAGCCAGGTAATTCGGTGCTTTGAATGTTGAATTTGTGTTTCAACAAATAAGTGAGCATGTAAATGTGTACAAACAAGTGAATATTTTGCGTAGATGCCCTTTATGTGTGAAGTTAGGCCTATTGATGAACGCTTATAACGTTAGTTGAAAAACGTGAAATAAAACATTTTTTGAAATTGTTAAAGGGACTGGACTTTGCAATATGTTTGTTTTCTTTTTGTTTTGTTTTTTACTGAATAATCAAAAATAACCCAGCTAACAATGGATACCATCATAACAATATGGGTTTAATATATTACTTTATATATTTTTACCATATTAAAATGGTGCATAAAATGTTTACGAAGTATATTTGATTTTAAACATTTGATTAAGATTTATATTTTTACATATAATTGCAAATATTTTGTAACATCCTAGAAGAACACTAGAAAACTGAAATGTACACTTAATAGGAAAAAAAAATTAACATAAGCGACCATCAAAATCTCGTATTATGAACGTCATCGTTATAACCATCAAGAGATATAAGTAATTGCAGTATATGTAACATATTATTTCTTTTTTAGGTTTTCAAGCTAAATGACGTCAAAAGGAAATCGACCAATAAAAATTGTTGTAGTTGGTGACGGAACAGTTGGGAAAACATGTATGCTTATATCATACACAACAGGTAGTTTTCCAGAGACGGAGTATGTCCCTACTGTGTAAGTATGCTTGGAAAATATTATCACATCTTAAACCTAGAATTACTGGTAGGAGTCTAAGAACCCTATGGACCTGTTAAATATATCTTGTGAAGCTATTTATGCACCAGATTGTTGTTGATCCACGATATTGTTAGTATCTGGCATTTTAGTAACAAACAAGAGTGGCATATTGTTTTGTTTCCAATACATTCAATATTGCAAGCAATCCGTATAACTACTTAGTGCCTCCTGTGTATTTTATATTGTAAACGAATGGTTTCACCCTGTATTTTGTGTCGGTTTATTACACAGGATGTTGTGCTATACTAAAATAAGAACCTAAGTTTATTCAATACGATGCAATACGAAAACTCTACCAGCAGGTCATCCAGAGGGTTAGCGGTCAGTCTTCATACTTATAATGCTAAAATCCAGGATTCGATTCCTTGCGATGGGCAAAGCAGAGAGTCCATTGTGGCTTTGCTCTAAAAACTCACCAACCAGTAATAATGGTATTTTAAAAAATTCTGTAATTGTAGTATTAAATTTCAGCTTCATAAAGAATGATTTTTAACTATAAAAGATATTTTTCAAGACCATTTCATTATAATTTACATACTATGGAAGTGTAATTTTAATCTGCAGTATACTTATAAATTAATTGTTTTAAACACCAAAACGGGAATACAGGATGTCGATTCTCTGTGAGCTTATACAGAAAACAATAAAGTCGAGTATTCACTGGTCAACCCATATGAACGAGTCAAAGTGCCTAAGTCACGATCTTTTATACAGTGCCATTCAACACAATATTTCGTATTTCACGTCAGAATTATTTTACTCTGCATTGCTGACATAGTGACAGTCTGTAATACATAAGAAAAAATGCCAGATACAGTGTACAGGGGTACTTATAAAAAAAAGAAATTATAGAGGTTATGTAAATACAACATGCAAAATATACATTGGACTGAAGTGTTTTTACATTAACATCATTTTGCATCCTGACTTGTCCTGGTCAGACTGACATCGACAATTCATAGACATATCTTGAGTACAAATACGTTCATAACTCATCTGATTTTTTTTTTCTGCATACAACACACCTGGATATTTCACTACAGTCTTGCCACACTTCGAAGTAAATTCGGAAAATTGTAACCAACATTTCTCCTCTAATACGGGCTGGGCCAATACTCCACACATATTGGGTTAAAATAACTTAAAACTATCGACGAATGTTAAAGAATGCCTCAAACTAATAACGGTATAAGATCATTATTTACAGACAGTGTAGTTAACTTTTCTGTTGTTAACGAGATCTTTGTGAATTATCTAAATCTATACTTCCCACATAAGATACTGCTTCTTTGTGGCTCCGTATTTCACGGAGCACAAATATGTTTCTAGTTTTCAAGGTATTCGTAGCGTATAGCAAACAGCGAATTTTCCCATTAGCTTCCAGTGCCTTATCATACAAGAAATTATCGTACGGGGTTTCTAGGTTGACTTAACACTCAGTATACCAATTTTTTAACATCTTGAAATCCCTATAATGGCCAATGGTAAGCATTTTACAATAAGATATATAAATGGAAGTAACTTTTTATGTCCTAAGATAACCTTTCATGGTACTGCAACTAATTAAGAAATAGTATAAAGAACTCGTTTAGTAAATCTAGAGTTTCACTGATGTAGTAATGAGTACCACTAGTGATTTTACTCAGGGGAAGATAAAACTTCGTAAGTTGTTTAGTCGTTCAAACAACTTTTATATAAATTTGTTGATTTTCTGTGATAGATTTCCACATAAAAATAATGGGCAGTTTCTGTAACTGTAGGTTAGGTCAGCCGGTGTATAAGAATGCGTACCATAATAAGCGTATACTTGGTAAGCACGCTATGTATATTATCAGGGACTTTTGTCAAGGATTTTTCACATTGAACCCAGTCTTGGTGGGTAGGACTCTCGACTAATAATCTGAGAGTCGCGGGTTCCGTCACCGAAAATGCCTTTTCAGCAGTCAATCCCACTATTCTTTAGTCAAAGAATATCTCAAGAATTGTTTGTAGGTGGTGATGCCTGCTGCCGTCTCTCTAGTCTTTCTCTGCTAAACTACGGACGGCTAGTACTGATATCCCCCCTTGTTACTTTCAACGTTGTCCAGAACAAAACCTAATCACATTGAATTCAGTGATACAAGTATAGCATTTAAAAAAAATAATTTTATAAACGCAACAATCGTTATACATGCAACCTAGTTAGCTATAGTGATATCTGGTTTTAATTCTACAAAAAGTATTGAAACAAGAAAGTCAAAGCTACAAAAACTGAGTTACTTAAACTTTATTTTATTATCCCTACTTTAGCTCAGACTAACATAACTACGGTAATTTGCATACACACACACACCGCCGCCATTTTAGGTATAAGAAATGAATAATTGGGAGTCTAGACGGAAGAGTTCTGTGAAAGAAGTAAAACGATAAGATTTATCATTTTTTCTGCACGCTTATCTGGAAAAGTCACTTACTTACGTAGAAGAAACTTCGACGAAATAGTGAAATTTTAATTCACTCCATAAACACGTATATTGCGGCTTTATAAATACAATAAGCTTCGGTTTTCCTCAGCTAATACTGAAAAATAGTCATTATTAATATTCAGATATTTTAAGGGTGATTTTTATGACCGCCATTTTGTTTCATGACGATCTCTGCTATTCAGTACAACCTTACTTAATGATGTGGTACAGTAATTTTTTTTACATGTGTAGTAAATCAGTCAGTATGTGTGTGTGTGTGTGTCTAATTTGTTTGGAACAGTAATATTGAAAGAATCCCATTTTTAAACCTCCCAAAAATGGTGCGTTTTAAGGAAGCTGTTCTTTTTTTTTTTGTGCCCTAAAAAATACTGAGGTATTGTTATAATTATAAAGGTGTATTAGTGTACTTCATTACATGTGTGTTACTTAAAAGTATTTTACTGAGTGTGTATGTGCGCGCTGTTTAGACGCAAGTAGTTTATTCAAGATAGAAAAAGTGTTTCTAGACAACCTCAGAATGTTTGTCGTTTTACACAATCATGCACTGTCCTGAAACGAAATGTTTATTAATTTCTTTATTTTCATTACAAAATAAAATGCTTCTCAGAAATGAAGACACTGATTACTAACATGTTTATGATTATGGCGTGAACATCTTTAATCGAAACCATGTGACGTTACTAAGGTAAACAACAAAAATAACTTTCTAAAAGATCTCTGTGCTTGGTTGATGTAGTTATACTGTGTTATAACGTCATAGTTAAACAGGCGTGCTTGGGTGATGTAGTTATACTATGTTATAACGTCATAGTTAAACAGGCTTTTCTTTTTTTTCTTTTTCTATTTTTTTTTCTTTCACTGTCCAAGATTCCTGCTTGCCTTATAAACTGACTTATTATTATTATTATTACAGGTTTGACAATTATGCAGGAAATCTGGAATGTGATGGTGTTCGGGTTAGTTTAACTCTTTGGGACACTGCTGGTCAGGAGGATTATGAAAGGTTACGCCCACTTTCTTACCCTGGTGTAAGTGTTCAGTTTTGGAAGTGCTTACAATAATAGTATTATATAAAATTATTATACGACATGTGACCTCTTATGATTAAAATGTGCCTTATCTGCGCGCGCGCACACACACACACACACACACCCTGTTGGCTCAGCGGCAAGTCTTAGTACTTCTAACGCTAATGGGCCCGGCATGGCCAAGCGCGTTAAGGCGTGCGACTCGTAATCTGAGGGTCGCGGGTTCGCATCCCCGTCGCGCCAAACATGCTCGCCCTCCCAGCCGTGGGGGCTATATAATGTGACGGTCATTCCCACTATTCGTTGTTAAAAGAGTAGCCCAAGAGTTGGCGGTGGGTAGTGATGACTAGCTGCCTTCCCTCTAGTCTTACACTGCTAAATTAGGGACGGCTAGCACAGATAGCCCTCGAGTGGCTTTGCGCGAAATTCCAAAACAAACAAACAAACAAATCTAACGCTAATAATTGGATTTTAAAGCCCCTGGTGGACAGAGCACAGATTGTCCATTATGTAGCTTTGCGCTTAACAACATTAAAATGAGGAAAACGTTAGTTGTGAATTTAATGTGCAAAATAAATCAGTGTTAGATTATCTTTGTTTGTTTTTGTTTTTGGAATTTCGCACAAAGCTACTCGAGGGCTATCTGTGCTAGCCGTCCCTAATTTAGAAGTGTAAGACCAGAGGGAAGGCAGCTAGTCATCACCACCCACCGCCAACTCTTGGGCTACTCTTTTACCAACGAATAGTGGGATTGACCGTCACATTATAACGCCCCCACGGCTGGGAGGGCGAGCATGTTTAGCGCGACGCGGGCCCGAACCCGCGACCCTCGGATTACGAGTCGCACGCCTTACGCGCTTGGCCATGCCGGGCCTATTATCTTTGTTACGTTTCGTATTAGATATATTTACTTGTCGCGAGCCAAGTGTTTTCCAGTATTTATGTTTTTTCTGAATTTAAAGGTATATTCATTTTTGGATCGCTTATGAGATCAACGCAATATGATATGTAAATTGAATGACTGGATAAGTTGTCAAACTCTTTTGTTTTTCTGTGATAAGGAGTAATTTATTTTCGTCATTGCATTTGTGTATAACATCATATTGCCAGAAACGTTCCAGTGTACTCATATTATATATGGCTATTGTTTGTGTCCTATGAATGGTTTAGCCTTCCTTTACTATTTTGTTATCTAAATTATCAATAGTAATTTCAAGGCGCAACAAATTACCATTACTTTAAGTTAAACAACTTTTAGTTTTCATAAATTTGAAGGTATTTTTCGTATTTAATATCAGTGTTTGTTATGACATACGGACAACAATGGACCACTTTGTCTTTCAATGGTGTTTCTACATACTCTTTACTCTTGATAAAACGTAAACCCATCCTTAATTATCAGCCCATTTTTTAAACTATTTACGTGCATGGGTTTAAGTACAGCCAATGATAACTCGATTCCATATGCCAGTTACACTGTTAAAAAAGTAAAACTGCCTTTAATGAAGTTTAGCCTGTCTTTTACAAATCATGTGCCAGTTGCACTATTAGAAAAATAAAAATACCTTCACTGAAGTCTAACCTGTCTTTTACAGATATTAAGTTTGCGTCCATTGGTCTTATTGTCTGGATATAAATTTCCTGAATAATCCAGTAAAATTTAATAAAATCACCTCTCACCCTGTTCAGTCTACCATGACCTTTGTGATTAGGACGCTGGGCTCTCAACCTGAGAGTTACGCAATCGAAATCCGTTGCCGTACAAGCTCTCCCTTGCAGACATTAGGAGCGGTATAATGTGAAAGGCAATCCCATTATCACTTACTAAAGGGTTGATTAGTTGCATTCACTCTAATCCTCGTCCGACATAGCCAGGTGGTTAAGGCGCTCGACTCGTAATCTGAGGGTCGCGAGTTCGAATTCCCATCGCACCAAACATGCTCGCCCTTTCAGCCGTGGGGGCGTTATAATGTTATGATCCATTTTTCACTATTCGTTGGTAAAAGAGTAGCCAATGAGTTAGCGGTGGGTGTTTATGACTAACTGCCTTCCCTGTAGTCTTACACTGTAAAATTAAGGGCGGCTAGCGTAGGGAGCTCACGTGTAGCTTTGCGCGAAATTAAAAAACAAACAAATAAAAGTAACATTAGCTAATCCAGCTCTCGGGTAGCTTTGTATGAAATTCAACAGCAATCATATCCTTCCTTTCTAAACGTTGTTTTTCGGTTTATTAATATCCTTTAGTAGATTAAACAAACAACAATACTGCACGCGGCATTTCTAGCAATCCCTAGCTGTTGATTTCAATAAAGAAATGATTACATCTTTTACTTATGGTTAATACGTGTATAAATACATCATAAAGTTCAATTAGCCTTGCTGACAGCATCATAGCACTGCCTCGATGGCTTCAGCGATTTTCATACTACTATGTCAAAATCAGTCTCGTTATTGAATGACTTCCTGTGTGATCCAAGTTATGATAACCCAAGTGCATTATCATGATCTTACTGTGAGTAAAGACATTTTTACAAATTTTGATATAGTCTGCAAGCAATACCATTTTAACTAATTTATATCCTATCAGTATCATTAACCTAAATAAGCAGAAGTCCAAGCAGTGACAATTGAGGCTCTCCAATAGTACCAAAAGTGTAGTTTGACTGAACTTCAATAAATACTGATTTATTTATTTATTTTGATTTCTCACATGCTAAAATCCAGTTTTATAGTCTCTTTTCTTAACCTTCACCAATACGATTGTCTTAAATATCATTTATGTGGCACCTTTTGACAATCTAACTGCACCAAGTTTACACATCTTCTGTTAATCACCCAAGGATATCATCTGATACATTACTAGATTAGTAAGGTAAAGTTTAATTTTAGTGAATCTTTGTTTATTTGATTATATTGTATTTAACAAACTGATATCACAATGTTTGTTGTTTTTATCTTATTTTCTAAAAGTATTCCCACTTCAGTAGTAATACCAACCAGTCTACAATATCTCAAGCAACACTTATCACTTGATTTAAAAATAAAAGAGTAACATTAGTAAGATTATTTCGACACTTTCTCACTGTGTCACAGAATCAGTAGTCATTAATGTGCCAATTCACACCATAAGTTTCAAAGTCAGGAAGTGGTAATAATAATAATTGTTTTTTTTCCTGCCTAAGTATATTCATATTTATTAACCAAAACAAATGTTACAATAACATTTGTAAAAATATTTATTTTTTATTGTTTTTTAAATCTCTACAATGTACGTTCTGGTCATTAAGTTGAAGTAAATAAATATTGTAGTTATTGGATCTAATTTATTTAGAGGAATTGTGGTACGGTCGACTTCTAGCAAGAATATATTATATATATATATAGTTGTGTTCAAGCTCAGAAATTATATAAAGAATACTATATTCCATGATATGATTTAGGGTGATTGCTCATAATAGGCTTAGAAAACCGTTAACGCTGAACAAAAATGTAAACATAGATATAAAACTGTGGGCCTCAAGCCTGATGTTTTTGTGCAAACTGTTATTTCGATGGTTGTTCAAGGGCGCTTATTACCTGGAAATATAGTATTATTACTCTTAGGTAACGGCAGTAGTCCAACACAGTGTTACGTTTTGCTAATTCGACATTCAACAATTTTTAATTTACTTTGAAATTAATAAATTAATTAATATATAATACTAAAAATTGTGACTGTATGTCCACAAACTCGATGGCATGCCTTTTGACCCCTAGCTATTCGTAACGATAGTGTTAAAGCAGTATCGCGAGCTCCACGTTTCGTAAAGTTGTAAGTTTTTCTTTTAGAAGTTGACAAAGTAAAACAAGTGTCTGCCTTTGAAACGTAAAAACTAGTGCATCGTAGATTGTAAAGTTTCGAAAATATTAATTAATAGAATTGTCTGGGTTTTAAGAAAAATATAAACACTATTTTTAGCAGTTAAGACTTTAGATAAGAAAAGACCTTTCGATCAAATATATGTTAAGACTTTAGAAGCCTACTTGTAAAAACATAAGGTTCTGGCATCATAAAGAGCTTATTTTTTCTACATAATTATGCCATGAAAGAGTGAGGTCACCACAAGTGAGAAATCCCGTATGACTGTGTACACTATAATCGACCAATCCTGCAACTCACCACGTGTTGCTTATTTCACTCAACGTTGATGCATCATTGCCCCCTGTATGTCATTTTCTATTACAAGAAATCATCCTGTGTATTCATACCTATTACGTCACAGTTTCTCAAGTTGCTTTATTCAGTTTTATAACGATATATATATTTTAAAGACGTTTCTTTCTCACTTTTATCCCCTCTATGGCATGAGTTAACTCTGTGGTAAAGCTCTGGATGTGTTATAAGTGTGCGTGTTTCTTATAGCAAATCCACATCTGCCTATCTGCCGAGTACGCCGAGGGGAATCGAACTCCTGATTTTAGCGTTGTAAATCCATAGACTTACCGCTGTACTAGCGGCGGGCTATAAAGAGTGGCAGACAATCCCATATCGTGGTTGGTATATAATGTGTGTAATATGCGTGTTTCTGTGTGTGTGTGTGTGTGTGTGTGTGTGTGTATTTGTATATATGTATATAATATGTGTTCTTATTACATGTCTACTTAAGATTTAGCCCCTCTCCAACTGGCATAGCAGTATGTCTAGACTTGCAACGCTAGAAACCCGTGTAGCTTTGTGCTTAATTACAAACAAACAAAGCACCAAAGATTTAGCGGTGAATCACAAAATAGGAATCGCCACCTACCCAATAAACCAGGTGATCGGGTTTCATACTTTGTGATTCAGGTGATGTTCTTACAATTCTGCAGGTTAAATATTGGGTTGTTGCTAAAAATAATCACACAGAATAACTGATTAAGAAACAGTTTTGGTCGTAGATTTACGTTATGTATAACTGCTGATGTCTTTTCTTAAATCAATAACTTTCTTGTACTATTTATATTAACAAATTAATTAAAGCACTGATTAAGATATCTAGCACTTAGAATTGAAGGAAGTTCGTTAGGGTGCTATGATTAGTATATATTGTCCGTCACTTTTGGTGTAACGCACATTTTTCAAAATATATTAAAATAAGGGTATAAGTTTCACACGTAATTTTGTTACTACAGAATGCATTTCATTCGATATATACTGAGTTTTATTGTTAACTTGTTTTAGTCAAACCTACAGTTCATAAAATACACTTCGTTATCTGAAACATAGAATAACTAACTTACAGGAGTACTTTAAAATCAAAATTGCCCTGTTTGCCAGTCCTACATGAAATCACTTTCATATGAGCCTAATTAATTCTGTTATTAGTGAAAGGTTTGCTTGTTTCGGATATCAGAGTAAGAATGAACAAGGAATATGTGCATCAGCCATCCCTAATTTTGAGCTGATACACTAGGAGGAGGACAGTTAGTCAACAACAACCACCACCAATTTTTTGGTTACACGAGGGCTATCTGCGCTTGCCGTCTTTAATTTACCAGTGTAAGACTAGAGGGAGGGCAGCTAGTCATCACCACCGACTTCCAACTCTTGGGCTACTCTTTACCAACGAATAGTGGGATTGACCGTACCATTATAACGTTCCCACAGCTGAAAGGGCGAGCATGTTTGGTGCGATCCTCAAATTACGAGTAAAACTTCTTAACCTACCTGGCCATGCCGGGCCTTTTGGTCACTGTAATCAGATAGTGGGATTTGACCTAACCCTTATCAGGCAATTATGGCTTCAAAGTGCGAAGCTTGATTTTTTGACAAGGGGAGCGCGAACCATAAACCTTTGGATTCACAGTTTCATGCTGTATCAGTTCTCACCACTTATGGATTTGGTTTTTTAATTATATGTTACTCTGTTGAGGCAAATATAGTCCTTTGTGAAAAAAACTCATGTACTATTTAGTGTTCGATCGTACTCCAAATTTTGTCCTTTTCGTTTCGAAGGAGTATTTAAATATATCCCTCTTTCGTTTGCCTTAAGCATTCAGTTTCTCTCAATTTAAATATAAACAACAACTTGATCGCGTGGCTACAATCTTTGTCTTTGTTTTTTCTTTTGCGTCTTTGCTTATTCAGTAGCTAAATGAACAAGTTGTTTGTTCATGTTTCTTAATGGTCTGGATCGTCCGCCAGGCCTAGCGTCTGAGTGTCTGCCTATACGCTCTAGCTAATCTTACTGTTTTTATTTTATTTTTTTATTTTTTTTTTTGCTTTTGAATTTCGTGAAAAAGCTACACAAGGGTTATCTGTGCTAGTCCTTCCTAACTTAGCGGTGTAAGACTAGAGGGAAGGCAGTTGGTTATCACTACCCACCGCCAACTCTTCAGCTACTTTTTTACCAACGAATAATGGGATTGACTGTAACATTATAACGCCCCCATGGCTGAAAGGGCGAGCATGTTTGAATCCCCGTCGCACCAAACATGCTTGCCATTTCAGTCGTGGGGGCGTTTAATGTGACGGTCAATCCCACTATTCGTTGGTAAAAGAGTAGCCCAAGAGTTGGCGATGGGTGGTGATGACTAGCTGTTTTCCCTCTAGTCTTGCACTGCAATATTAGGGACGGTTAGCGCAGGTAGCCCTAGTGTAGCTTTGCGCGAAATTCAAAACAAACAAATTGCATTTTTATCTAAGTGCGTGTCACATGTAATTTGATGTACGTATATAAGGAAGGGTTAGTAAATTTGTAGTATGCTCGAACCTAATAATGTAAAAAATCAAACAAATCATGTGATTCAGTGGTGGTTGGTATAAATCTACCTAATCTTAGTGTATATTAAATTCCTCCATCTAAGCTAATCGCTGTGTGTAAATGTGTGTGCGTGCGTGCGTGCTTTAAGTATATGGTGGATAAATCCATATGGCATTAAGGATTTTCAAGGTAAATTTGAACATGTATGGATAGATGGGTGAGTATTTATCGTTCGTATCCTAAAGGTATTCTCATTTTTTACTCGTATGTCAGCAGCATTTAATATGAAGAACAAAATGGGAAATGCGTTGCTAAAACTGCTTAGTACGATTAAATACAGAGTTAGATAATCAGTTACATATATGGCTCAGTGCAGTTTTAATTGACGATTCAGAAAATGAAATGAAATGTGAGGGATGGCTTAGTGATAAGCTTGAGAACTTAAAAGTGTTAAGATTCGAGGTTCAATTCCTAAAGTATATACCGCGAAAATAGCTCACTGTGCTAGTTTTCGCAAAAACAAAACAAGCCAGTATCGATACGAGAGAGAAATTATGTTTTAGTTATTTAATCACTATTGCAAAGTTCACTTTCTTTTATTTTACTGCTAGATTTTCTGTAGTGTAAACTTCACTTGATTAATATTTCATTCGTGAAAGGACATATCGGACTTTAAAACTTTACCGCCAGAAAATCAAAAACTAAAGGAGGCTCACAGATTTGTCATGCAAATAGCAAAAAATGTGTACTTGAGAAGTACAGGGTGCTTCAAAAAAATATTAACACTTATATGGGACTATCGTTTTTAATAGAAAAAGAACAGATAATACACTGTAACATGATAGCAAACGTATGTTAATAGCTTCAAAGGGTCTCTACGTGTTTGCCATTATTGTCAACACATGTCTGGAATCTTCTCCAGGGCCCAGAGACACGTTTCTTGTGATATTATTGCAATCACATTGTCATATTTCAGTCGGAGGTCTCGCATATCTCGTGACTTGGTAACATAAACACCTTCCTCCATGCAGCAACCTTTCTTCTATGCTCCAAAGTCAGTCTCGTTGTTATTTCAGTCAACTGCAAGGAAAAGAAAAAAATTTCAGAAAGCGTTAACACTTTTGAAGCACCCTGTATGTATGTCATATTTAGTTCACACGATCAGTAATTTTGATAACAGTGGAGCTCTTCGTAAGACAGGATATGATTTCTACAACGTGCATGTTAATTTAAACATCAGTGTCATGACAGTAGATGAATGGTTATTTCTCTGTTATGCTGATATGATATTAATCTTTTTTTTATATACTTTTCCAAAGGGGCCCATCGGGATTTTCCTGGAGTCCCAGTGAGCCAGTTTGAGTTTTCATTCATACCACTTTTTTTTTTTTTTACTTTAGAAGAGCAAACTTATGTGAGTCAATATAAAATACAGTCAATTATAATTTTTTTTATAAGTTATAATTGAGACAGTGTTTAACCCTGCCGGAATGTGGTTCGCGCCTTCGCGCTTCACGAATTAGCTTTAGGCGGCATTAACTAGCTGCCTTCCCTCCACTGTATTACTTCAGAATTGTTTGCTTGTTTTGGAATTTCTTGCAAAGCTACACGAGGGCTATCTGCACTAGCCGCCCCTAATTTAGCAGTGTAAGACAAGAGGGAAGGTAGCTAGTCACCACCACCCAACGCCAACTCTTGGGCTACTCTTTTACCAACGAATAGTGGGATTGTTCGTAACATTATAACACTCCCACGGCTGAAAGGGCAAGCATGTTTGGTGTGACGGGGATTCAAACCCGCGTCCCTCAGATTACGAGTGCCTTAACCACCTGGCCATGCCGGGCCTACTTCAGAATTCGAGACAGCTAATTCAAATGATCCTCAGTTAGCTTTTTGCAAATTTCAAAAATAAGGAATTTTGTAAATGGGACCTTTAGATTATACTTTTGATAATTTTCAGATTTTTTAAACATAGAACTTGCTTAGCGACTTTTATAAAAAAAATTCTACACCACTTTTGAAAGTTTTATGGATTATATCATTTTAGAATTATAAAAAAAATGTCGAAAAATGAAGCATCAAAGTATAAATACAACTAGCTCTCTCAGCTTTCCATAAAGAAAACAACATCAGAATAAAAACACCAGTCTGTTGTATTTAGTATATTTTCTCATTTTCTCTTCATATACATTATAAAAATTGTGAAACCAAAAGACAAAATTTTATTGGCATATTATCGCAAATGAATGCGGGAAACGTGACGTTATGCATGCACACCAAACTTTTATCTTTCTTTTTTTTTTCCGTGTTACTCTTATTTCATAGTGTTAATACGTTCTATAATCTATAGTATTCTGTAGTAATCTTTGCAGAATGTATGCATGCAAAAAATATACAAATACGTAAAACGAAACCTGGCAAAAAGAGAGAGGGAAAAGCAATCTAACTTGGAAAATTTGTTTCAGATGTTCTAAAATTTATATAAAATAATAATAAATGAAAAACCACCGTAAAGTCAGAAATGTTGTCAAAAACAATATGTGAAAGTTTTACAGGGTAATGTTTATTAAATACTTGATACTGATTGGCTGAAAATTACTCTTAATTGTTAGTAAAACAGCCCGTTTCATTTATTGAAATGCCTCCTGCAAAATTAGGGTTATGCATAAGTTTATGTTGTGAGAAAAGAAAAAAGAAAACTGCCAATGGTTAATAATATAATTCAAAATAAAAAACTGAGAACGCAGTGTTAGTGATCTTTGATTCTGTTGCGTAAGTGATGATGCACCAAAAGGATATCAGGCCCATAAGTCTGTATGTGTTATTTAATTAACCTGTTGAGAGTATGTGACATTTCTTCGTAATGAATTTAGGGATTATTGTAAGAAGAAGAGCACCAGACGGTACACTTACGCATATTTAGGTTTGAGGTTGGATATAAAATGTTTTGATGTAAAACTAGAGAAAGAAGGCCAATTCTTTTATTGTACTGATGGTTTGGTATGGTTTTCAAGACAGACTCGTTACTGGTTGTTTTATACAGTTTTATTCACTGAAAGACAACTAGGGTTAATTCTGGTGCTCAAGTTCAGTTGCATCATGTTATATTCTTGTAACTTGTAAATACAGTACTTATGTACAGTAAATATCGTGTTAATTAACCAAAGTGTAACTGGCACTTAACTTTTCTTCTCGGTATTTGTTAAACATAAATTTCTGGATTACGTTGTTTTCACTTACCGTTTTCTGTTGCAGTCCTAATAATTTTAGTCAGTGCTGATGAAAATTATTGCGCTGTCTCCCATGTCAGAATATTACCAGGTAATTTCAGAAGAACTCGTGAAGAGTGTAAGTGTGTATAAAAAATGTCTAACAACACCTAGAAATAGTATTCTGTAGTAGTGCACTTTCACTCACACATTGTTTTTCACAAAATATTCATTCCAGTACTCGAAACATACAAGTTTTTCTGGGGTAGTGTACAGTATTAATTGAAGGATGATGGGATAACCTTTTTGACAGGAGTTCATACTCGCAAATTTAAGTTGTTTATGTTAGCACTGTAGGACTATTAGTATGTTGTACATCTTGTTTGGTTATTTAGATTTACATCTACAAGACATATTAACAACAGAACCATTTAGAAAGAGATATGAAAACAATACTTTATGAATCTTTCAAAAAAGTTGTGTAATATTTAAAATGTAATACCTAAATTCTAATGATTAAAAATGTCTAAGTTTGAAGATATTCCATAAAATATCATGAAGCACAAATAAAAGCTTTTTAAATGTTGAAAAAGATTACATAAAAAATTAGAACAATAATTAAAAAATAACATGCAAATATGCTTACAAATGAAAGATTATAAAATGAAGTAATAGTATATTGACAGAAACTAGATTCAGACAGTTATCTAAACTGGGAAGATAACGTGCAGAGATAAACAAAACTAACTCAAACTCAGCATTTTCTGACAGTCTAGTGATATATATGTTTTCATTACACCAAATGAATTATTCTAGTTTTTCATTAATTATGAATTGACACCTGAGAAATTAAAAACAATATAAAAATAAGTAACAAAAAAAGAGTTTTGATAATGGTAGGATTAATATCTCGTGGTTACCTTTATGACAGTTTTTTTCCTTAAAAATAAATATATGTCACAACCTATAAAGAAATAAAAAGTCCATGAAAAATATGGTTATCACAAAAACAAAATAGGTAGTCATTCTTAACAAGCAAGACTAATTGAATGAAGCAGCAAATGTTTTATGTAATAGTTGTATATTCCAGTTGTTAGATATGCATAAAACAAATTAGAAGGAAAGTAAATTACTGTAAAATTTATTAAAGTTAAAGAAAAAAAGTTTATTGTAATAGGCGTCATTACATATTTTAAACCAGCAAGTTATGATTGTCTAATTCCATACAAGCTATATCAGTAATTTATAAAAGATGTTTCATTGTCTCTAACATTAGCATGTACAATCACAAATTACCTGGTTTTGCAGGAAGTCCCCATAAGTCCATTTGATTCAGTATACCATCAAATTCATGGAATTGCCATGGTATCCAAACTAGCACAAAGTTTATTGAATCTTTTACTCTATTTTTGTGAAAAAAATTGGTTAGCAAAATTCAGAACAATTTAAGCATATATTACAGACATGATGATGGCACTTATGTCATATTCAGAAACCAAACATTTGTTTTGTAGCTACTGAATTGTTTAAATAAACAATACATGAATATTAAGCTGAAAAATAACAGGTGTCTCATCTATCTTTTTTTAAATTTAGATGTAAAACATTATGGAAGAACATTTGTTATTTCCCTCAACATGAACCCACCAACATTGGCATGAACTTTTATTTCACCAGTTTTATACTGTTTGATTACAAATAGAATTTAAATGACATTTTAATTTATAAAGCATGTCATCTGGAAAATGATTTCTCAGGTTTCCATAAAGAAAAATAAAACATGGAAGTGATGTTACAAAAGCATTATTTTTCCCATCTGTCTCATCAATAGCACTATTAAGAATTTCCTCAACAAATCATAGACAAGTGAGATATGATATCCCAAATATTTTCATTATATGTAACTTTTACCATCCACAAATTTGTGTTGTGTAGTGTTAAAGAAGAAACTGGTGTCAACAGTCCATTGTTTGCCCACATGAATAGAAAAGCATATATTCTGGTTGATGTATTACATATGCTCTTTATTTTTCCATTGAGGTGGATTCCTTCACATGGTGAGGGAACCTCCCAGAGAAGGTTCTGTACGTTTAGTTTACCTTCTCTTGGATCTGAACATCTACTTCACATGTTCGCCATGTATGGCTACCCATGAAAGGGAGGAGAGGATCCTGGTGGTTGAGTAGTGTCTGGGACACTGCAACACACCACTTTGGTCCTGAATTTCTGTAGATGGGTAGTCCCCCTTATGGTATATTGACTGGTCCTGTTGGTTAGGGTTAACCGAGTACAAGTGTTGGACACACTCAATAAGTGTTGTAGAAATTTGTCTGATGTTGGTGTTTAGATATAGTGTTTACAAAGCCCTTGCAATGTCCTTGTTTAGCATTGTAATGCATCCCCTCCTAGGAGTCTATGGCAGGTGGGGACAGTAGACACTGAATCTTTCTCCATATATTATAGATACCCAAATCATAATAAAAATAAGATACTAATTAAGAAATCAGTTAATAGGTAAGCAACCACATCTGAACAGCAGTCTGCACTCATTCTGCACCTGTATCTCACATTCTTATAATGCATTCTTTGTCAGATAAACCTTTACAGCATAAATCTCCCTTTTTCATTCAGAAGGAATTAGAGGGGTTTGCTAACGCTCCAAAGCCGGTGAAGAAACTACATTCTGAAGTCACTTTTTGGCAGTTTTTGTTATACCAGAATGGCAGGTTGTGCAATGGATGAGTGCATGAAGGAGTGGGACTGCTAGTCAAACATCATGTGCCCACTTTGTCTGTGCCTCTCGATACACCCTTATAAGCCATAGCCTTTCATACTTTCTTGGGTCATATCATCACTGTTTGTTATCTCTACCTATCAAATGGAGAGACTTGTGATCAATTAGACCTTGATATTCTCATAAAATAGTTTCTCTCTCTCTTTGTAATTCTGTCAGAATTTAATGGACACATTCATCTCTGGGATGGTGCTGATATTGATGGGAGAGGTTGTTCTGTGAAGCACCAGCTCTTGGACCTCGGTCTTTCATTCTTTGATACTGGTTCATTTACATATTTTCATGCATCTAGTAAATCTTTTACTGCTATTGATCTATATCTCTGTTCCCTTTCAGCTTTATATAATTTCTGTTGGAGGGTTGACAATGACCTATGGGGCAGTGATCATTTTTCTGTAATTTTGAGGGAGACTGGCCATAGTTGATGCCACCTGACCCGAGTACCACAGAAGAAGTTGGGCCAGGCTGACTGGCTCTTTTTCACCTATCTTTCAGAAATCAATCCTGCTGTCATTAGTCTATCATCTGTTAATGACTGTGCAGAACCTGTAACTGATTGCACTGTTCAAACAGCTGTTCATTCTATATCTAAAACAGGTAAAATGTCAAAGCCAAAAGGAATCTTGAATTAGGCTCACAGTTAGCATCTCTTCTACCACCAGTTTCAAAGTTCTATAGGACAAGATTCAGAAGGTCAGTAGGAGGTATGCATTCCATCCTGCTATCCAATAGCCAGGAAGTTGCTTATATACAGAGTATCACCAATACTCTCAGTGAGAATTTTGCTTATCTTTCCAGCACTTTTGCCTCTTCCCCTGCTTTCTTGGCCATCAAGTCTCGGGCAGAGTGATCGTCTCTTTCCTTTTGGGCAGCTCATTTGTATTACTATAATTTGCCCCTTTACACTGATGGAACTCAACCTTGTTCTTCATTGGTCTGGCAATACATCATTTAAACCTCTTGATGTTGACTATGAGATGCTGCACCATCTCTCTTCTACCTCTCTTGCTCTTCTAGTTCTTCTTAACCAACTCTGGCAGGAAAATGTTTTTGATGATTCTTAGCGTAAGGCTATTGTCTTAACTTTTCTACACCAAGGAAGGATCCAAAGATTTTTTCTAATTACCATCCCATTGCTTTGACTAGCTGGTTTTGTAAGGCCTTGGATAGGATGGTTAATGTTCATCTTGTTTAGTTCCTTGAATCAAACAATCTCCTCTTGCCCATCCTGTGTGGATTCTGTCATTAGTGCTTTGTTGTGAACCAACTGATTTGATGTGAAAAGTTGTTCAAAGAATCCTTCAACAGAAGATAACATCTTATTTCTGTCTTCTTCAATCTTGAGAAGGCTTATGGCCTTACATGGAGGTACAGCATTTTGCAGGACCTCCATTCAAATAGGTTGTATGGCTGTTTGCCCATTTTTATTTATAATATTTTACTTGAAAGGTAGTTTCAAGTTTGTGTGGGTTTGTCTCCTCATTTTCAGACAGGAACATGAAGTCCCTGTAGGCTGTATCTTGAGTGTTACACTTTTCAGTATCAAGATCAATGATATCACTACCTAACTTCCTCCTACTGTTGCAAACTGACTCGATGTCAATAACATCCACATCTCATGTCAATTGTTTATTGAGAGACAGTTTCAGACCACCCTTAATTGCTTGTTGAAGTAGACCATAGCAAATGGTTTTACCTTTTCTTTTTCCAAAACCATTTTCATGCATTTTTGCCACTGTCAAGATCTACACCCTAATCTCAAGCTCTGCCTTGGTCATAATATTCTTCCAGTGGTCTGGTCTGTGAGGCAAAGTGCTGCATGTCAAATGTAGTAGGATACTGAACATTCTCTATGTCCTTTCTTCAACCTCTTTAGAAATAGATTAATGTTCTGTACTCAAGATCTATCATGCCTTCATTTGATCCAAACTGGACTACAAGTCTCTAGTCTGTGGTTCTTCCAAGACATTAGCCTTGAAGATGCTAGACCCCATTTGCCATCTGGGCCTTCAGTTCTGCACAGGGACTTTCTGCACTTCTCCAGTACAGAGTTTGTACACCTAGTCCCACAAACTTCCAATTCACCTCTGCCTTTTGCAACTTTCTTTGTGGTGTGCTTTTAAACTTCAATCCTAACCACAGCTTCCCACCTGGGGTTTTGTCATGTTTCCTCAGTGGAACCATTTCTCTGTTTTATAAAACTTACAGAATGGATTGTCTACTTACTTGATATGTGTTATTTAAATTTGTTCGAATATTTTTTTGTATGTTTAAAACTTACTTTTATCTTAGATTGGTAATATTAGTAGTTTTCAGACAGTGAGAGGTAACATTGATGAACTGAATGGCCTTGGGTCGCCTTGTTTGATTTTTGTACTTGGTACCCGCATTACAGCTGTTACCAAATGTTGTGACATTTTTTTTATATGTTTGTGTATTTTATCCTTCTATCACCCCAACATTTTATATACTAGAAATGTGAAATGTTGATATCACTAGATTCTGCCTTTGTTAGTTTTATTTAAGTTCTGTTGTTTTTTTTTGTGACTGCCATAATAGGTATATGAATACTTCAGATGTACATTTGTGCGTGTGTGACTTGATATACAAGTATGTTCAGGTGTACATTTGTTCATGTGTATGTGTGTATTTTGCAAATAATAATTTAGAGTTGTCTATACTATACTGTTTTGCTACTACTAAAGTTTGTGTATTAACTTTCTTATTTGTTTTTCTGACAGACTGATGTGTTCCTACTATGCTTCAGTGTTGATAAACAAGCATCATATGACAATATTGCCACCAAGTGGCATCCTGAAATTAGACACCATTGCCCTCAGGCTCCTTATGTCTTAGTTGGTAAGTTTTATGAATTGTAAGTCTTAAAGAAAATAATAAAAAACTTTAAAGCATTTGGTATTCTCAGGTAAAACTGAAACCAACAGGTAAGTATTTAAGAGATGAGTTTGTTTAAATCAAACTCAATCAAAATTAAGGTTAATAGAACTGTTGAATTTTAATGAAACTGTTTTGTTTTCAGTTATTGTTCTACATGACATAATGGCTGGCCTTTTCCCTTACAATTTGTACAGCAACCACTCACAGGGTCACTTCAAATAGACAGAAAATATCTCTGGACCAATGAAAAACCAAATTGTATATGGCTTGAACAGAATGAAGATCTGATGTCTAGTAACAGTTTTACTCAAATCAATATTTTAAATTCATTCTACTACATTTTGTAAGAGGCTTTACCACACATATTTAGAGATAGTCTTGTTATCAAAGTTGTGGAAGTAACACTTCCCTTTTGCTGATTTCTTCATGTGTCTAGTACCCAGACATTATAGCAAAAAGGATAATGACCTATCTGCTGTACTGCCTATATATGGCTGCAGTAACACCTGCATTATTACTGCCTGTGTGTGACAGCTCAAGGGTTGGATTAATGTCATTCAGAGCTGAATTCATTCTGCCAACATTAAATTCCAATTGAGGATAGACACCCTGCAATGAAATTTGGAAACAACGTACTTGAACATATCTGAATAAAAAAATAATTTATTTTCTAAGCTATGAAAGAGATAAGCCATAATATATATGTACAGCATCTTTAAAGTTGATGGTATCCATGCACTTTTACAAAAATACTATTGAATCTTTACTTATATTGTTATCTGTATATTGTACAGTTCAGTAAATTCCATACAAAACTGTGGGCAGCTAATATAAATTTGAGTTAACACAGTAAACAAAAATTTAAAAACATATCTGGATCTAAAGGATTTATTTTAAAACTTTTTACAGTTGATTGAACAACACATTTTGTAATATTTTAATATCTGAGTTCAACATTATTTTTTCAGCATTTGCATTTCAGTTGTAAATTATAAACCCTTTTCTTAGCAATGAATTACCAGCAGTATAATTTGTGTGATACAACTAATCTAAACACAGATAGTCTCTGTGTAGGTTTGCACATAATTCAAAAACAAACAACTAATCTATTAGGTTATTATTTTTTATTCGAGATTCTGAACTGCTGTTTTGAACCCTCATGAAGTTTTATTTAGATTTTAGTTACTTTATGTGCTAAACTTAATTCTACATGTTTACTTGGCTGTTAAGCTCTCTGAAACCTGAGGATTTCAAGTCAAATTCAGTTCCACAATTTTCAGCAAATTTATAAAATCTAATAACTGCTTCATGCCAACTTTGAGTAGTCTGTTTTTTTTATCTTCCTCAAAAATGTACATGTTGATTTTTAGGTGAATCCAGAGTATTGTTGTTGTGTGGTGAGGTAGGAGCGTGTGAGCACAGCATAACTTTACTTTTTGTTAACCGAAATGCCATACCTCCAAACAAATCCCACTTTACATCTCAGTCACTATTTCAAAGTATAAAAAAATTAAATGCTTTTATTCTAAGATTTTAAAATGTAATTTCAGATACTAATACTATTTCTGAACTATGTGCTCTTTATCTACAAGCAATTTAAAAATTGATAACACATACAAAATGCATTCTGGTACTTTATTTAGCACTACACCACTGATTAACCTTATGAAAAGAGAGTATCTCATCTTAAAAAAAATGTCTTCAGCACATTTCACTTGAAGGATTTTTTAAATTCTCATTTTCAACTGTAATAAAATGTATTCTAAAAATGATTATATAGAATTACCTGTGCTTGGAAGAGATGGATATAGAAAGACTGTCTACCACAATGACAGCAGTAAGCTGTTTTGATCTTTATTACATTTGTTTGGGTAAACTGGTGCTGCATCTTTGGTAATGATAAATTTCCATCTATCATTCTCTTAAACCTTTTGACATTTAGTATTTCTCTTAGGTGTGTGACATGGCAAAGCTTCTCTACGTTTGATGTCTATTTTGTTTATCATTTGCAGTTTGCAACAATCAAATTTTATAAAAGAATCTATTATATATTTATTTTTCAAAATACCTTTTTTGTTAGGTTTTGTTCTCTAAGATATTCTGATCAAATTAAGTAACAATAACTACTGTCACTTATGTTGTTGTAGCATTACCTTATTCAGCATTCTATTTGTTAACATTATTTTTCAATAAAAGTGTATGTTCTGTGTGTCATGAAATGTTTTTTATTAATAATTGGATCTATAAAACAATGTTTTTTTTCTCTCAGGTAATAATTATCTGTATTTTTATTAGTAACTATCAGTAATATTGAATACATGTTTACAAACTAAACATATTTAAAACACAGTTGAGTACTTTTACTTAAATAATGCTGGGATTAAAACAATTATATTTTATTCTCAACTGTCTACTTATTTCATATAGGAACCAAGATAGACTTACGAAACAGCAAAGACCTTCCAGAAGATGTACAACTAGTTTCTAAAAGTATGGGTCGTAAGATGGCTACAAAGATCAAAGCAGAGAAATATGTTGAATGTTCAGCAAAAAACCATGGAAGGAATAAATGAGGTAATCTTTTTAAAATATTGTTTAATCAAGTTATATTTGAAGAATTATATGACAGTTAATAGTTAATTTATATTCCTTTGTTTGACTTTTACAATTTTTCAGTTTGAATGTTTTTCCTAATATTAGTTCATATTTTACATCAAGATGAAATATAATTCACTTTATATATATATCATACATAAGCCTATTTTTTCAAGCTTCTTTGAAAGATTTTGTACAGTACACTCAGTTTGAAAACAAACACCAAATAATATGTAATTATTTAGTTGAATAATATGTATTGATATGACAAATAAATTAATATTTAACTGTTCAGTTGCTAACACTATCTAAAACAGATAGAGAAACAAAAAGAAAAGAAGACAAGCCCAAACGAAAAATTTCATTTGCAAACAGTGTGTACTGAGGTTTACAAATTGAAGGTAGACTGTAAAGGTTTCTTATTTATTTGTTCACAGTTTATATTGGGATTAAATAATTTTGACAAATTTCAACAGTATTAATCTATTCAGCTGCTAATAATGTTTTTTGGAGATTAAAAATTTAAGAATACAAACACTTTTTCTGCCTTTCATGTATTTTTAAGTTTTTAAAAGAAGTAAAACTTGGATAAGTAAGATTTATTCTTAGGTTGCTATTTGCTCAACAGGTGCTTTTATATTATCTAACTTATTGGTTTCCCAGTTTTATCGACTACTGTTTGATGGAAATTGAGGTTTGTATGATCCAGTAATGTAGTTGATTACCAGCAAGAAGAAATGTCGATGCAACCTTTCTTTGTCAAAGTTTCACTTAAAATATTTAAAAATAGGCAATTGATAGCTAAATATATATATTCTGTTTTGCTTCTTTATAGCTAATTGGGTGTCCACTATTCATTAGTAAATAATCTTGTACTGAAACTATTAAAAATGCCAAAAAACCAAATAATATCCATTGCATAACTCTTCATTAAAGTAGGATGGTAGGTGTTAGAGCAGGAAAATAAAACAGTGTGTGATCTTTTGATTACCTTAACAAACTTTAAAATATAAGTTAAAAACAATGCAATGGCTGTGTTAAATTTATATTCTGGGAATTATGGGTTTAAATTTAAAGCAGTCTATGCATATGTCGTAAATAAAATAAACTGTAATTTCTATTATTATAACAGCTATAGTATTGGTGCTGAGAAGTATCAAAATTGTTACTTTTTTGCACTTTCTCAATTAATTCCCCATGTACTTCTAATAAAATACCTTTTGTGTGATCAGGACTGAAATAACCATATGTGGGTTTATCATACAAGAAATGATATGTACTCCCTTACCCACATCTTTTAAAGCTAAACTTTTATGATATTTATTTTTTATGCTATTATCTTTTGATTATAGGTATACGAAGAAGCAGTGCGAGCAGTCTTGAACCCAAAATCATCTCTAAGAATTCGTGTTCCCAGAAACTGTCGTCTTTTGTAGCTTTCTTAAGTAATGAATTTAAGTTTGAATGCATTATCTGTGAAATTTCTTGAGGCTCATCAAATTATTCATAAAAGAGCATCAACAATTTTAATATTTTTTGAAACATATCTGTAAACAATATTATGTTTATGATCAGCAACAGGTGAAAATATATACAGTTATATAATAAAATAATTGATAGTTGTGTACCATAAAAATGTAATTTTTTTTTCATGCATTATTAGACATGAAAGATACTAAACTTATTATAGCAATATTTGATTACATTCAGTTGCAATGTATTTGTTGAGCAGTATGGATTGTTTATGGAAGCACCCAGTATCAGTTGTTGTTATCTGGAGCACCCACATTTGTTCTTTCTGTTACAAATGAAAGCTAAGTGAAAATGAAAAAAATAACGATAAATGTTTAATTAAGGAACTGTTCTCTTAAACTGTATATTTTGTTATTAATTGTTATTGGGGCATTTCAGTTAAAAGGAAAGATTTCTTTTATAGGATTCAAAATTACAAAAGTTAAAGGACCTTATAAGTAAGTTCTTTAGAATGCACAATTTGATCAAGGAAATTTGTTATACAGACATATGGAAGCTTACATGAAACTTCAGATTTATCTTATGGAAACTTAAACAACAATTATATCAATTACAAATTGTGTGTGTGTGAAGATGAATGTTTTATGTACAGATAGGATAGCATATTAATTTCAATATTTTTCTATACAATTGCAAGTTGATTCTTGACAGATAGATATTGCATTTATATACTGTTGAATGGAGATACACGTATTTTATTATGTGTAACTTCACATTTTACATAGATTTCTTTTTTTAGAATAGTTATTTTTATGATGTGCATATTTGGATATGATTTTTATTGTTTTTTTAAATTATCTATACCTTAATCAATTTCCACAACAAAGACATATCAGATACCTCTGGGATTTCAATCAACTATTTTCTAGTAATATTACAAAAACATGTATGTTGGTATTTCCTTTTTATGCATAAATATACACACTTGCATGACGTGTAGGTACAAATGAAGCAATAAGAAATCATAATATTTAACGGATTATATATCAAACTACTAAGTAAGTTCTAAGTTATAAAAATTATGTACATTTTATATTTACCAAATATTTATCCAAAGATCAGTTTCAAACAAGAGAATCTAATTTTAATTATAGTAAATCTTTGTGCAATTGTTTGTGTTTGATATTCATTCCAGTCTGTGATGTTGGTCTGAATAACATTATAAAAATATCAAACTTGTAGAAGTTCATACGAGTTCCTTCATAATAAAGTTTGTTCTTTTAAAATAAAATTGATGTTTGTTTTACTTTCACTCCAGAGATTCTAATCACATAAAGACTCGAATTATAATACAGGGTGTTCGGAAAGTCACTGTGTACTTATATATTTATTAATAGACAAAATTGCACAGTGACTTTCCGAACACACTGTATATTAATTTTCGTCTTTTCTATAGAATCAATATGAGCCTAACTTGCAACATTGTTAATTTTATTTGGTCTTTAAAGATGGATAAGAGCACACCTCAATGCAAAAATTGTATATATTTGTAACGTTTTATAGACTATATTTTACTAATTTATAATCAGAAACATTATCACTTTCACATCATGTGGTTTTATGGCATGATATGTTATTAATGGTGTTGAAAAATATCATATAAGAATGAAACAGCTCGGCATGGCCAAGCGGGTTAAGGCTTGCAACTCATAATCTGAGGGTCGCGGGTTCCCATCCCCGTCGCGCCAAACATGCTCGCCCTCCCAGCTGTGGGGGCATTATAATGTTACGGTCAATCCCACTATTCGTTGGTAAAAGAGTAGCCCAAGAGTTGGCGGTGGGCGGTGATGACTAGCTGCCTTCCCTCTAGTCTTACACTACTAAATTAGGGACGGCTACTACAGATAGCCCTCGAGTAGCTTTGTGCGAAATTCCAAAAACCAAACCAAACTGTGTATCATGCAGTGGCGGCTCATCAGGTGAGACACCGCCCCACATAGAATTTCCTTGTCCATACCCGAAACACTTAAACCCAATGTATTTTTATCCTTAATTATGTTTTGATTGTAATAATCTATGAGAGTATAATAATAAAAAAACGTTAATTTATAGCAAGGATTCGAACACCATTTAATATTTCTTCATAAATAAACAGTAAGTGTATTCAAACAAAGAACACTAAATGTACCATAACCATCCTTTGTCCTATTAACAGGAGAAAACACAGTTAAAAAAAGCAAAACATGGAAAAATAATTAAAAAAGTATTCAAAACTAGTTTTCACTACTGACAAAAGAGCTTAGTTAGACAAAATAAATATTACATAACGAGAATGTAAAAAACAAGCTCTGCTGAGACAAAAAATTGTGGGACATTGATTTCACTTGGATGAAAATGTAATATACAGTAAGTGCCTCGTTTGTCAAAATTGTCACTAACCGCCGCTGTTCTTATGTATCGATTACTTTTGCTTGGATTTTTCTTTTGCTCTATTTAATTTTATTATTTTCTATTAGCTCGAGCGCTGATGTTTTAGGTTTTAAATTATGAGAATTATCATAAGATTATGTATTATCGCAAGCGCTGTTATGTGCTTCAGTAAAACTGATAGAAAAGAAACCCATGTTCGAAATTATAGCCACTTTGTATTTAAAAGCTCATTTATATCATACGTATATATAACTATAACTCCATCTGTGTAAGTATATTTTAAAAAGTTATCAATATATTTTATTGAAAATATTACTAATTATATTAATTGAGTTTAGTTTCTAATATTCTCAAACCATCTAGGAACTCGAACAGATTTATTAACCCAGTTTAATTGATGTAATGTTCAATCCGGTAACAGATCCCACTCAACCATTTTAACCGTCGTTGTCAATATATTAATAAAATTAAAAAACAATTTACCTAAATTGCTAAAAATGTGTTGTTTTTTTTATTTTCCTTTTTCTTATTTTCATCTTTCGAAGCTCTACTCAAATAAGTGGTCGAGTCTAACATCGCAAAATGTATATTTCTTCTTTATGTTCATTGGCTTTAAGATTTTGGCCAGCATTGTATTATACATACATTTAAAAAAAAAAAATTACAATAAATACTTCATGTTATTGATTTTATAACCAGAACAAATAAATGCGTTATATGTAATTGTGATATAGACAAGTATAATATCTAGATAAGTAATATTTGTATATTTTGTGCATTTAAGGTAAATAAAAGCTTCGGTTCCAGTTAGCAACTAGAATATTTTATTGTTATTATTAGCGAAATTTGAAGCTCAAAATTTAGTAAAAGGAATAATTTTTCATCAAATAAAAAAGACATCGTACAATATACGGATTTGTACCACTATAAATCGAACACTATGACTATAAAAAATCTTGCTTAAGTCTCATATTTTAATACCATGCAAAGAGTACCCCGCTGGTACAGCGGTAAGTCTAAGGATTTACATCGCTAAAATCAACGGTTCGATTGTCCACGCTGGACTCCGCAGAGAGCCCAATGAGACATTGCTATAAGAAAGACACACAAACATACACACTATGCAAAAGTGTACCCAAAGGAAAAAAAAAACACAAAGTTTAATAAACAAAAATCTTGCAAGTTCCTCTTTTTCCATGAAAAGTTTAGAACAAACACAGTAGCTTGAGATAGATTCTTAACATTTTCCATCTCGTTAATGGAAGATTTTAAATATTTCGTAAGAATAGTTTGTTTTGTTTTTTGTGGTATTTTTAGGTAGTGGCATCGCTGGGTGTTTGAACGAAGCGGGCTCGTACCAAGAGGCGCGTAGATTTTCGGCGTTTGAGTATGATATCAATCGCAGCTCTTTTATTCGTATTTTTCAAGATACTAAATGAGAATTCGAAGCACGACCCAGTATGCGAGAAGCGCATGACGCCTCTGTTTTCGGGTTTATTGATTTCCTTACAAATATCCAATAGTCAGCAGATTCGATCAGGAAATGTTTGGAGTAGTCTGTACTTGAAAAGGTGACTGAATTTTTCTTTGCGCTCGAGTAGTAATGAGATAGGACAAATCTAATAAGTTAAGAAAGCCTTTGTTGTATATATATAAACAGAAAGAAAACGCTACTTAGGTAGTTGCGCACACTAAAAGTCAGATGCTACTAAAAGTCTTGGGCTACTCTTTTACCAACGAATAGTGGGATTGACCGTAACATTATAACGCCCCCATGGCTGAAAGGGCGAGCATGTTTGGCGCGATGGGGATGCGAACCCGCAACCCTCAGATTACGAGTCGCACGCCTTAACCCACCTGGCCATGCCAGGATATTACAGTTATTGATCCTTTCAACATGAATATTGGTACTGCAATGCCACAACCCTTGGGCAGGACAGACACTGTCTACTATAGAGAACAAAGCAACTATAATAAGGCAAATGGGAGACATTCTAGACTAAGTGGTTATGCTAAAACTGCACATAAATTGAAAAGGAAATTGTAAAAATACGTAGGTAAAAGTAGGAAGAAATAATGATATGAAATGTCTGCATAACATTTTTTAAAGAACCTATAAATACTATCAAGTCCTCATGTGAATCAACAGTAAGTTTACAGAATTTCAACACTAAAATGCTGATTTGATTCTCTATAGTGATCAGAACTTATACTATGCATTTTCTATCTTTGAGCTAAGACAAATAATACACTCAAACGTTCAATAAACTAAATTTACAAACTCGCACTTGTTTGGAGAGATATAGAGTTCTGATTTTACTGGCTTAAACAAGATGCTCAAGGGTTTTATTGTTTGTAAGATTACTAAATTAATTATTTAAAATTTTTTCATAGGCTATATAACAAAAATGCTCGAAAGTGTCATGAAGAATGTGTTTTAATTTGAAATGAAATATGTTCAAAATTTTTCTGCTGTAAGCCATGCAAGATTGGTTTACAGCATTCCGCATTCTATTGAATTCTTCGTTTCCATTTGATTTTTAGATCATGGGAACCCAAATGCTGATATCTGCAAATTTTGCTTCCCAACAATTGTCCTCCACACCATGCATAAAGTAAACAAAATAATAAAGATATATTTAAAGTACTGAAAAAGCGTGTTCTTAAAAAAAAAACAGATGAACAACTTTAATGTGATGTTTGCCTTTCTTTTTCAATGAAAATGAAGAATAGTTTGTTGTCGTCTGTTGAATTTTTCCTGCAAAGCTACTCGAGGATTATCTGCATTAGTTGCCCCTAAGTTTTAAGTGACAGATTGGATGAAAGGTAACTGAACAACAACACTTACCGCCAACCCTTAGGCTACTTTTTACCAATAAATAGTGGGAGTTTATCATCACATCATTCGCTCCCACGGCTGAAAGGGCGAAGATATTCAGTGACAGGAATTTCGACTTGTTTGGTTTCCATCTTCATATTTAATTTTTTGAATAATATTGCGAGCTGTCTTTTCTGTTCATTTGATAGTTTATTCTATTATCTGCTTAATGTACTTTATTTTATTAAAATACACACTTTGATTTGAGCTAATGTTCATTGTTTTTGTATTTTAATTAACACTCGAAATACTATCAAATCCAAATATATTTTCTCATAAAATAAAAGTTTAAAGATGGCGTAGCTATTAAAGTGACATCATTAATTTGAAATGTTTTTCATTATGTGCCCTCTAAAATTTTCTATTTGCATTTTGATGTAATTCGTTTGAATATATTAATAACGATTACGTACATTTGAAGTTTTAAAGACCAAAGATTGCTGTGTAAAATAAGTACAAACAGTCGAGTTGTGTGTGGTTACTCAACAAAGTGTTTCGAAAATTGTAGAACTTTCGACTAACTCAGGACTATCGTCTCAAGAATTGAGTCTGTGATTGTAATTAATTTAAGTTTGATGTTAATAACGGTTAAGATTTTTGTATTTTCCTGGCTGATTTTTATATTTTTACTCATTGATTTCACCCGCAATTTCGTTTATTATAAGTTACCTTACAGGCGTAAAACAAAGTGTGACAGTTAAACTTTAAAAAGGTTAATGTTAGAGTAAAATGTTATTACCCTTTTATTAAAAAATGCTATTACTATCATACCAGGAGTACTAGTAATTCAGAAGTAGATGTAATTAATGACATTAACAGTCAAGACTAAAGCTAATTTTTTTTATTAAGTTTTTGTTAGCACATGTATTAACTTTATTGTATTGCAGCTCTGCAATTACAATTTATATTTAATTTGAGGCTTAATTTTTTTCGTAATTTGGATAACAAAAATACCTATAGGAAGATGTTAAGAAATATATTAAAGTTAAACATAGCATTTTACCTAATTAATGTATTTTCTATAATATTATTTCTTGAACTAACCTATTTATGTTGATATAATAATTCTTTGAAAAAGCAGCCACTGTGCCTTTGTCTTTATCCTGTTGAAATTGTGTTTTTGTGAACATAATGGTATTTCACAAACAGACTACATAAATCATATCTTTAGATGAATTACTTAAAAAGAAATGTTAAAATGTAGTTAATAATGTGAAATCTTCCAGTAGTAGGCTTGCAGGTATATTTTGTGCCATGTTGCATAGAAAATCTCTAGACTTTTTCTTTTCCAACAAACACAATGGTTAAATGCTTTCATTCCATTAACAGTTTAACATGTTTAATTTAAGGACCTGAAGTAATCTATTGGTTCACGTGGGACATTTCATCCTGAACTTAAAAGATCAAAGTCATCTTTTACCACTCAAATGTTTGTCAAGTCTTTCTTTAAAGTTACTGTATCCACATCTGAAGGAAGCCTGTTCTAAAGATCGGCTACTCCATCAGAAAAATATATATTTGTATCTTCCTAGTCCTGTCTTCTTAGCATTTAGTAAAAAGAAAGAAAAAGACACATCAGTATTGCAAATTACTTTAACAATCTTAACCACCTTAATCTAAGATTTCTTTTTCAAAAAATCAATTTCATAGATTTTACCCTGTCCAATCAACAACCTTTCCACCTATGGTATTATCCTAGTAACCTTTCTTTGAATTCTTTCTTTTTTTTTATAACAATTCATTGCTCTTCCTAAGGTTAGATGCCTAAGACTGAATGCATCCCTCCAAATGTAGCCAAACTATGACCCTTCTGGATTTGTGTCCACAGAAATAGTGAACATAACTTAGAATCATAATTTGCCTGCCACTTAGAACAGCACACTGCTTTGATAGCTTTAGAGACTGATCATCCAGAATACCAAGATACTTCTCTTCCCTAGCACTGTTAAGATATTCCCCTTAAAAATATAATTGAAATTATTGTACCATACATGCATTGCTTTATGTTTATTATAATTAAAAGCTATCTGCCAGTTATTCACCTAACTCCCCCAAATAATCCAGATTAAAGGTAGCAGCATCTTGCTCAAGCCAGCTGCACCAAATATCTGAATATTAGCAAATTTAATGAATTTATCAAGCACTCATTTCTCTATCATTGACATAAATTTTTTTTGGATTAATGTGATTATCATGTTCAGTTTTGTTACCATACAGTAACTGTTCATGGTGACTGAATATTACTTAAGTCTTCATTACTGAAAAGTGAAGAGAGTGTAGAATTTAGTAAATGAGCCATTTTGTAACCATCATCTCTTTTTCTCTATACTTATACTCTCATCCAAACATTTTGCATATACTTAATGTACTTAGATAAACCATTACTATTAATTTTTACTTCTGAGAATTTTTTGATATCCTAATTTCTGTTTTACAGTTTTATTGATCTCTTGTAATCCTCTAAATTTCTCATTACAGCAGTAAAGTAGAAGTTTAAAATTGATTTTTTTTTTTACTTGTAGCCATACATATTTGAAAATAATGAACATACTTACCTTTGAATATTTAAAGATTTTCCACATTTGGTCAGCATCTTTAATTAATTCAGTTGTCCAGTTTATAACATCTCTTTAAAATTTGCTTTTTTGAAGTTTGTAAAGAAAATCCTTAATTTTTACCCTCACATGCAGCAAAACATCAAACCTAATTGGACAATGAGCATTTGCATCCTTATGTTCTCCATTCTTTAACATATCAACCATTTCTGTATGAGAAATTAACAAGAAATCTAAAATAGCATTGTTCCTGATAGGTGCAATAACCAATTGTGGAAGAAAACCATCTTTTGGAAAACCTGTCTTTCTCATGTTTGAACTCTCCAACATTTCCAATCCTGCATGTCTGAAATTAAAATCCTCCATAATTAGTATTCCATTAACAGCTGAATTCTTTATCATAGTGTAGCTTTTCATTAACACTCCTACGAAAAGTGGGGCCTATTAGGCCCCACTTTTCGTAGGAGTGTTAATAAAATTTTATGTGGTGGTCTTTATCAAATTCCAGCTTTAAGCCTTATACTCTTATAACTGATAATATAAACCCAATTCAATCAACATCCTTGCTATGAGCTTTGATATCTTCAATGTGAACAGAACATAACTCATATTTTATATTTAAATCTATTCTATTAAATTGCCTATAGCTCTTTATTTCAAAAACATCTGTCAAAATTTTATACATGTAACCAAGTTTAAGTTGTTTCTATCATATCAAAATTGTTTGTTGTAACTAGTACTCTTAAAACCTTTGATTTGTTTTTCTCCTACACTTTTATAATTTCAATAATAACAGTTTAGCATGACTTTAAAGCTATTTGTGTACTTTGTTCTAATACTATACTTGTATCTATATCTAATTGTTACTTTGTTTAGTGTTTGGTTTATTCTGGCACTTAACAATGTCTTAGTCATAGTTAGAGGCTTCTCTCTCAGTTGACTTAATAGCCCTTGTAAGTAAGATAGATTTTACTGTCTAAATGCAAGTCAACTGTTCCAAAAATCTTTTTGTCCTATTGAAATGAATCCACAAGTTAAAACAGTCAATCTGCTCACTCTTACTTATCACTGCTAGCACCTTTTGATATATTACTTGCTCTATTTATATCCTCCACCCTTGCCCCTAGATAGTACAATTTAATTCTTTTCTCTCTATGTATCCTACAGACTATCCTATCTACATGCTGAACTAAAGAATCACTGTTATAACCACCTTATGTTTTCCCTTGTTTCTATTTATCTCTGTTGTTATACTTCCTTCTCATAGGTCATCTATAAGCTAAAGATTAAAATCAGTTATTTAATTTTATGTGATCATTGCAATTAAATACTTCTAGTCCTATTAGTACTTTTTTAACTTCCTGAAAATCATTATTAGCTAGTATGTTGTTTCATTGGAAAAGTTTGTTCCTTTTAATATCATGCTGCCCTTTATCACTACTGTTTAGGTTAGTCTCAAGTTTCTTCTTCAATTTGCTGACTGCTAATTCTTATACATTAATCTAGGGGTGTTTATGCATGAATTGTTAGTTAATGTTTCCTGTATGCTATTATGAGGTTCATTATTTATAGTATTAAAGTCATGAGTTGTTATGCTTTTGTATGGGATTTGGTGATAGAAAGTTTGGCAATTCAACTTTTTTGATATTAACAGTATTTCAGATGTAGCTTGTTTGATCTCTATTGATATTGCTAATAGCAATTTCTTAATTTTTGCAACCTTATAATAAGTTACATAAAATTGAAGTTGTGATGTTTGTTATTTTTAAAAATTGAAAGAAAAGATTTTTGCCAATAGTTCTGTTACATGTCATTTTAAGTTTTATTTTCTTTGACTCTTATATATACGCATAAGAGCAAGCAAGATTCAGAAGTAGTTTCAGTTCATTATGTTACTTTTAAATCTTCAAGAAAAGAAAATTAAATCATCTCTTTTTGTTCAAGTAACCTTTGAGATCCACATCTTTTAGAAATCAAGCACACAGTGTACTACTTAGAAACTCAGAAAATCTAGACATGTTTGTAGTTATTTTTCAAAGCTTATTATAACATGTAATAGTTGCTGTTACCGATTGATAAATCCAGTTAAAAAAATAATACTGTCTTTTTAAATTGAATTGTAAAACAAGAGTCCCCCCCCTCTTGTTTAGTAACTAAAAACATTGTTGAGCTCTTAGGCCTTTCTTTATAGTGCAAATGTGTTTTAATGAGATAAGATTCTAGTAGCCCTTTTCCACATAATTTTCATCAGGCCTATATTTTCCTTATAGAAATCAAAACTGTCAAAGGATACTCTGTCAAATTCTATCATAATTTGTTATAACATAGTTTGAATATTTGTTTTGAGAAATGTAGGGTTTTGACATTTTATTAGGAGGTATAAATTAATGGCTGTAAGCTTTTATGGCATGTTTAATTAGTATAGTCACAAATATAGATGACGTTATTTTACCAGGGTTCTATAGCACTTGAAGTAATGGTTGTTTGTTATATATATTGTTAAGGTTGATATTTTTTCTTTGTATATAGAGGTTTATTCTTTTTATAGTCTTACAATTAATTCTGTTATTTAGATAGATTTTAGTGATAAAACTAAAATGAGAAAAATGATTTTCAATGTTAGCTTAAACTTGTATGCCTGTAGCTCATGTTAATTTGGAAATGATATGTATGTTTTGGAAAAAGGAAGATTTTTTAGTATGTTTGTTGAGAGCAGTGTTAATGCAGTTTCTGGATGGAATATCACCTATAATCGTGTACCCTCATGGCTCTAGATTGCTGATGCTTTATGAAAAATGAAAAACTACTTACAGTTGTAATCTTCATAGAACACTATCGTTGCTACTTGTATGGGAGAAGTGGCTGGTGAATTTTTAAAAAGTCTAAGTGCTGATGACATTGCTGGATAACAGTACTGGAGGAATGTAATTTATTCATTTAATATTGCCCTTGCCAACATCACTGAAATCCAAATGTTTGGTGCGACCCTCAAATTACGAGTAAAACTTCTTAACCTACCTGGCCATGCCGGGCCTTTTGGTCACTGTAATCAGATAGTGGGATTTGACCTAACCCTTATCAGGCAATTATGGCTTCAAAGTGCGAAGCTTGATTTTTTGACAAGGGGAGCGCGAACCATAAACCTTTGGATTCACAGTTTCATGCTGTATCAGTTCTCACCACTTATGGATTTGGTTTTTTAATTATATGTTACTCTGTTGAGGCAAATATAGTCCTTTGTGAAAAAAAACTCATGTACTATTTAGTGTTCGATCGTACTCCAAATTTTGTCCTTTTCGTTTCGAAGGAGTATTTAAATATATCCCTCTTTCGTTTGCCTTAAGCATTCAGTTTCTCTCAATTTAAATATAAACAACAACTTGATCGCGTGGCTACAATCTTTGTCTTTGTTTTTTCTTTTGCGTCTTTGCTTATTCAGTAGCTAAATGAACAAGTTGTTTGTTCATGTTTCTTAATGGTCTGGATCGTCCGCCAGGCCTAGCGTCTGAGTGTCTGCCTATACGCTCTAGCTAATCTTACTGTTTTATTTTTTTTTTTTTTTTTTTTTTGCTTTTGAATTTGTGAAAAGCTACACAAGGGTTATCTGTGCTAGTCCTTCCTAACTTAGCGGTGTAAGACTAGAGGGAAGGCAGTTGGTTATCACTACCCACGCCAACTCTTCAGCTACTTTTTTACCAACGAATAATGGGATTGACTGTAACATTATAACGCCCCATGGCTGAAAGGGCGAGCATGTTTGAATCCCGTCGCACCAAACATGCTTGCCATTTCAGTCGTGAAGCGTTTAATGACGGTCAATCCCACTATTCGTTGGTAAAAGAGTAGCCCAAGAGTTGGCGATGGGTGGTGATGACTAGCTGTTTTCCTCTAGTCTTGCACTGCAATATTAGGGACGGTTAGCGCAGGTAGCCCTAGTGTAGCTTTTTGCGAAATTCAAAACAAACAAATTGCATTTTATCTAAGTGCGTGTCACATGTAATTTGATGTACGTATATAAGGAAGGGTTAGTAAATTTGTAGTATGCTCGAACCTAATAATGTAAAAAATCAAACAAATCATGTGATTCAGTGGTGGTTGGTATAAATCTACCTAATCTTAGTGTATATTAAATTCCTCCATCTAAGCTAATCGCTGTGTGTAAATGTGTGTGCGTGCGTGCGTGCTTTAAGTATATGGTGGATAAATCCATATGGCATTAAGGATTTTCAAGGTAAATTTGAACATGTATGGATAGATGGGTGAGTATTTATCGTTCAGTATCCTAAAGGTATTCTCATTTTTACCGTATGTCAGCAGCATTTAATATGAAGAACAAAATGGGAAATGCGTTGCTAAAACTGCTTAGTACGATTAAATACAGAGTTAGATAATCAGTTACATATATGGCTCAGTGCAGTTTTAATTGACGATTCAGAAAATGAAATGTGAAATGTGAGGGATGGCTTAGTGATAAGCTTGAGAACTTAAAAGTGTTAAGATTCGAGGTTCAATTCCTAAAGTATATACCGCGAAAATAGCTCACTGTGCTAGTTTTCGCAAAAAACAAAACAAGCCAGTATCGATCTGAGAGAAATTATGTTTTAGTTATTTAATCACTATTGCAAAGTTCACTTTCTTTTATTTTACTGCTAGATTTTCTGTAGTGTAAACTTCACTTGATTAATATTTCATTCGTGAAAGGACATATCGGACTTTAAAACTTTACCGCCAGAAAATCAAAAACTAAAGGAGGCTCACAGATTTGTCATGCAAATAGCAAAAAATGTGTACTTGAGAAGTACAGGGTGCTTCAAAAAAATATTAACACTTATATGGGACTATCGTTTTTAATAGAAAAAGAACAGATAATACACTGTAACATGATAGCAAACGTATGTTAATAGCTTCAAAGGGTCTCTACGTGTTTGCCATTATTGTCAACACATGTCTGGAATCTTCTCCAGGGCCCAGAGACACGTTTCTTGTGATATTATTGCAATCACATTGTCATATTTCAGTCGGAGGTCTCGCATATCTCGTGACTTGGTAACATAAACACCTTCCTCCATGCAGCAACCTTTCTTCTATGCTCCAAAGTCAGTCTCGTTGTTATTTCAGTCAACTGCAAGGAAAAGAAAAAAATTTCAGAAAGCGTTAACACTTTTGAAGCACCCTGTATGTATGTCATATTTAGTTCACACGATCAGTAATTTTGATAACAGTGGAGCTCTTCAGTAAGACAGGATATGATTTCTACAACGTGCATGTTAATTTAAACATCAGTGTCATGACAGTAGATGAATGGTTATTTCTCTGTTATGCTGATATGATATTAATCTTTTTTTATATACTTTTCCAAAGGGGCCCATCGGGATTTTCCTGGAGTCCCAGTGAGCCAGTTTGAGTTTTCATTCATACCACTTTTTTTTTTACTTTAGAAGAGCAAACTTATGTGAGTCAATATAAAATACAGTCAATTATAATTTTTTTATAAGTTATAATTGAGACAGTGTTTAACCCTGCCGGAATGTGGTTCGCCTTCAGCTTCACGAATTAGCTTTAGGCGGCATTAACTAGCTGCCTTCCCTCCACTGTATTACTTCAGAATTGTTTGCTTGTTTTGGAATTTCTTGCAAAGCTACACGAGGGCTATCTGCACTAGCCGCCCCTAATTTAGCAGTGTAAGACAAGAGGGAAGGTAGCTAGTCACCACCACCCAACGCCAACTCTTGGGCTACTCTTTTACCAACGAATAGTGGGATTGTTCGTAACATTATAACACTCCCACGGCTGAAAGGGCAAGCATGTTTGGTGTGACGGGATTCAAACCCGCGTCCCTCAGATTACGAGTGCCTTAACCACCTGGCCATGCCGGGCCTACTTCAGAATTGAGACAGCTAATTCAAATGATCCTCAGTTAGCTTTTTGCAAATTTCAAAAATAAGGAATTTTGTAAATGGGACCTTTAGATTATACTTTTGATAATTTTCAGATTTTTTAAACATAGAACTTGCTTAGCGACTTTTATAAAAAAAATTCTACACCACTTTTGAAAGTTTTATGGATTATATCATTTTAGAATTATAAAAAAATGTCGAAAAATGAAGCATCAAAGTATAAATACAACTAGCTCTCTCAGCTTTCCATAAAGAAAACAACATCAGAATAAAAAACACCAGTCTGTTGTATTTAGTATATTTTCTCATTTTCTCTTCATATACATTATAAAAATTGTGAAACCAAAAGACAAAATTTTATTGGCATATTATCGCAAATGAATGCGGGAAACGTGACGTTATGCATGCACACCAAACTTTTATCTTTCTTTTTTTTTTCCGTGTTACTCTTATTTCATAGTGTTAATACGTTCTATAATCTATAGTATTCTGTAGTAATCTTTGCAGAATGTATGCATGCAAAAAATATACAAATACGTAAAACGAAACCTGGCAAAAAGAGAGAGGGAAAAGCAATCTAACTTGGAAAATTTGTTTCAGATGTTCTAAAATTTATATAAAATAATAATAAATGAAAAACCACCGTAAAGTCAGAAATGTTGTCAAAAACAATATGTGAAAGTTTTACAGGGTAATGTTTATTAAATACTTGATACTGATTGGCTGAAAATTACTCTTAATTGTTAGTAAAACAGCCCGTTTCATTTATTGAAATGCCTCCTGCAAAATTAGGGTTATGCATAAGTTTATGTTGTGAGAAAAGAAAAAAGAAAACTGCCAATGGTTAATAATATAATTCAAAATAAAAAACTGAGAACGCAGTGTTAGTGATCTTTGATTCTGTTGCGTAAGTGATGATGCACCAAAAGGATATCAGGCCCATAAGTCTGTATGTGTTATTTAATTAACCTGTTGAGAGTATGTGACATTTCTTCGTAATGAATTTAGGGATTATTGTAAGAAGAAGAGCACCAGACGGTACACTTACGCATATTTAGGTTTGAGGTTGGATATAAAATGTTTTGATGTAAAACTAGAGAAAGAAGGCCAATTCTTTTATTGTACTGATGGTTTGGTATGGTTTTCAAGACAGACTCGTTACTGGTTGTTTTTATACAGTTTTTATTCACTGAAAGACAACTAGGGTTAATTCTGGTGCTCAAGTTCAGTTGCATCATGTTATATTCTTGTAACTTGTAAATACAGTACTTATGTACAGTAAATATCGTGTTAATTAACCAAAGTGTAACTGGCACTTAACTTTTCTTCTCGGTATTTGTTAAACATAAATTTCTGGATTACGTTGTTTTCACTTACCGTTTTCTGTTGCAGTCCTAATAATTTTAGTCAGTGCTGATGAAAATTATTGCGCTGTCTCCCATGTCAGAATATTACCAGGTAATTTCAGAAGAACTCGTGAAGAGTGTAAGTGTGTATAAAAAATGTCTAACAACACCTAGAAATAGTATTCTGTAGTAGTGCACTTTCACTCACACATTGTTTTTCACAAAATATTCATTCCAGTACTCGAAACATACAAGTTTTTCTGGGGTAGTGTACAGTATTAATTGAAGGATGATGGGATAACCTTTTTGACAGGAGTTCATACTCGCAAATTTAAGTTGTTTATGTTAGCACTGTAGGACTATTAGTATGTTGTACATCTTGTTTGGTTATTTAGATTTACATCTACAAGACATATTAACAACAGAACCATTTAGAAAGAGATATGAAAACAATACTTTATGAATCTTTCAAAAAGTTGTGTAATATTTAAAATGTAATACCTAAATTCTAATGATTAAAATGTCTAAGTTTGAAGATATTCCATAAAATATCATGAAGCACAAATAAAAGCTTTTTAAATGTTGAAAAAGATTACATAAAAAATTAGAACAATAATTAAAAAATAACATGCAAATATGCTTACAAATGAAAGATTATAAAATGAAGTAATAGTATATTGACAGAAACTAGATTCAGACAGTTATCTAAACTGGGAAGATAACGTGCAGAGATAAACAAAACTAACTCAAACTCAGCATTTTCTGACAGTCTAGTGATATATATGTTTTCATTACACCAAATGAATTATTCTAGTTTTTCATTAATTATGAATTGACACCTGAGAAATTAAAAACAATATAAAAATAAGTAACAAAAAAAGAGTTTTGATAATGGTAGGATTAATATCTCGTGGTTACCTTTATGACAGTTTTTTTCCTTAAAAATAAATATATGTCACAACCTATAAAGAAATAAAAAGTCCATGAAAAATATGGTTATCACAAAAACAAAATAGGTAGTCATTCTTAACAAGCAAGACTAATTGAATGAAGCAGCAAATGTTTTATGTAATAGTTGTATATTCCAGTTGTTAGATATGCATAAAACAAATTAGAAGGAAAGTAAATTACTGTAAAATTTATTAAAGTTAAAGAAAAAAAGTTTATTGTAATAGACGTCATTACATATTTTAAACCAGCAAGTTATGATTGTCTAATTCCATACAAGCTATATCAGTAATTTATAAAAAGATGTTTCATTGTCTCTAACATTAGCATGTACAATCACAAATTACCTGGTTTTGCAGGAAGTCCCCATAAGTCCATTTGATTCAGTATACCATCAAATTCATGGAATTGCCATGGTATCCAAACTAGCACAAAGTTTATTGAATCTTTTACTCTATTTTTGTGAAAAAAATTGGTTAGCAAAATTCCAGAACAATTTAAGCATATATTACAGACATGATGATGGCACTTATGTCATATTCAGAAACCAAACATTTGTTTTGTAGCTACTGAATTGTTTAAATAAACAATACATGAATATTAAGCTGAAAAATAACAGGTGTCTCATCTATCTTTTTTTAAATTTAGATGTAAAACATTATGGAAGAACATTTGTTATTTCCCTCAACATGAACCCACCAACATTGGCATGAACTTTTATTTCACCAGTTTTATACTGTTTGATTACAAATAGAATTTAAATGACATTTTAATTTATAAAGCATGTCATCTGGAAAATGATTTCTCAGGTTTCCATAAAGAAAAATAAAACATGGAAGTGATGTTACAAAAGCATTATTTTTCCCATCTGTCTCATCAATAGCACTATTAAGAATTTCCTCAACAAATCATAGACAAGTGAGATATGATATCCCAAATATTTTCATTATATGTAACTTTTACCATCCACAAATTTGTGTTGTGTAGTGTTAAAGAAGAAACTGGTGTCAACAGTCCATTGTTTGCCCACATGAATAGAAAAGCATATATTCTGGTTGATGTATTACATATGCTCTTTATTTTTCCATTGAGGTGGATTCCTTCACATGGTGAGGGAACCTCCCAGAGAAGGTTCTGTACGTTTAGTTTACCTTCTCTTGGATCTGAACATCTACTTCACATGTTCGCCATGTATGGCTACCCATGAAAGGGAGGAGAGGATCCTGGTGGTTGAGTAGTGTCTGGGACACTGCAACACACCACTTTGGTCCTGAATTTCTGTAGATGGGTAGTCCCCCTTATGGTATATTGACTGGTCCTGTTGGTTAGGGTTAACCGAGTACAAGTGTTGGACACACTCAATAAGTGTTGTAGAAATTTGTCTAATGTTGGTGTTTAGATATAGTGTTTACAAAGCCCTTGCAATGTCCTTGTTTAGCATTGTAATGCATCCCCTCCTAGGAGTCTATGGCAGGTGGGGACAGTAGACACTGAATCTTTCTCCATATATTATAGATACCCAAATCATAATAAAAATAAGATACTAATTAAGAAATCAGTTAATAGGTAAGCAACCACATCTGAACAGCAGTCTGCACTCATTCTGCACCTGTATCTCACATTCTTATAATGCATTCTTTGTCAGATAAACCTTTACAGCATAAATCTCCTTTTCATTCAGAAGGAATTAGAGGGGTTTGCTAACGCTCCAAAGCCGGTGAAGAAACTACATTCTGAAGTCACTTTTTGGCAGTTTTTGTTATACCAGAATGGCAGGTTGTGCAATGGATGAGTGCATGAAGGAGTGGGACTGCTAGTCAAACATCATGTGCCCACTTTGTCTGTGCCTCTCGATACACCCTTATAAGCCATAGCCTTTCATACTTTCTTGGGTCATATCATCACTGTTTGTTATCTCTACCTATCAAATGGAGAGACTTGTGATCAATTAGACCTTGATATTCTCATAAAATAGTTTCTCTCTCTCTTTGTAATTCTGTCAGAATTTAATGGACACATTCATCTCTGGGATGGTGCTGATATTGATGGGAGAGGTTGTTCTGTGAAGCACCAGCTCTTGGACCTCGGTCTTTCATTCTTTGATACTGGTTCATTTACATATTTTCATGCATCTAGTAAATCTTTTACTGCTATTGATCTATATCTCTGTTCCCTTTCAGCTTTATATAATTTCTGTTGGAGGGTTGACAATGACCTATGGGGCAGTGATCATTTTTCTGTAATTTTGAGGGAGACTGGCCATAGTTGATGCCACCTGACCCGAAAGTACCACAGAAGAAGTTGGGCCAGGCTGACTGGCTCTTTTCACCTATCTTTCAGAAATCAATCCTGCTGTCATTAGTCTATCATCTGTTAATGACTGTGCAGAACCTGTAACTGATTGCACTGTTCAAACAGCTGTTCATTCTATATCTAAAACAGGTAAAATGTCAAAGCCAAAAGGAATCTTGAATTAGGCTCACAGTTAGCATCTCTTCTACCACCAGTTTCAAAGTTCTATAGGACAAGATTCAGAAGGTCAGTAGGAGGTATGCATTCCATCCTGCTATCCAATAGCCAGGAAGTTGCTTATATACAGAGTATCACCAATACTCTCAGTGAGAATTTTGCTTATCTTTCCAGCACTTTTGCCTCTTCCCCTGCTTTCTTGGCCATCAAGTCTCGGGCAGAGTGATCGTCTCTTTCCTTTTGGGCAGCTCATTTGTATTACTATAATTTGCCCCTTTACACTGATGGAACTCAACCTTGTTCTTCATTGGTCTGGCAATACATCATTTAAACCTCTTGATGTTGACTATGAGATGCTGCACCATCTCTCTTCTACCTCTCTTGCTCTTCTAGTTCTTCTTAACCAACTCTGGCAGGAAAATGTTTTTGATGATTCTTAGCGTAAGGCTATTGTCTTAACTTTTTCTACACCAAGGAAGGATCCAAAGATTTTTTCTAATTACCATCCCATTGCTTTGACTAGCTGGTTTTGTAAGGCCTTGGATAGGATGGTTAATGTTCATCTTGTTTAGTTCCTTGAATCAAACAATCTCCTCTTGCCCATCCTGTGTGGATTCTGTCATTAGTGCTTTGTTGTGAACCAACTGATTTGATGTGAAAAGTTGTTCAAAGAATCCTTCAACAGAAGATAACATCTTATTTCTGTCTTCTTCAATCTTGAGAAGGCTTATGGCCTTACATGGAGGTACAGCATTTTGCAGGACCTCCATTCAAATAGGTTGTATGGCTGTTTGCCCATTTTTATTTATAATATTTTACTTGAAAGGTAGTTTCAAGTTTGTGTGGGTTTGTCTCCTCATTTTCAGACAGGAACATGAAGTCCCTGTAGGCTGTATCTTGAGTGTTACACTTTTCAGTATCAAGATCAATGATATCACTACCTAACTTCCTCCTACTGTTGCAAACTGACTCGATGTCAATAACATCCACATCTCATGTCAATTGTTTATTGAGAGACAGTTTCAGACCACCCTTAATTGCTTGTTGAAGTAGACCATAGCAAATGGTTTTACCTTTTCTTTTTCCAAAACCATTTTCATGCATTTTGCCACTGTCAAGATCTACACCCTAATCTCAAGCTCTGCCTTGGTCATAATATTCTTCCAGTGGTCTGGTCTGTGAGGCAAAGTGCTGCATGTCAAATGTAGTAGGATACTGAACATTCTCTATGTCCTTTCTTCAACCTCTTTAGAAATAGATTAATGTTCTGTACTCAAGATCTATCATGCCTTCATTTGATCCAAACTGGACTACAAGTCTCTAGTCTGTGGTTCTTCCAAGACATTAGCCTTGAAGATGCTAGACCCCATTTGCCATCTGGGCCTTCAGTTCTGCACAGGGACTTTCTGCACTTCTCCAGTACAGAGTTTGTACACCTAGTCCCACAAACTTCCAATTCACCTCTGCCTTTTGCAACTTTCTTTGTGGTGTGCTTTTAAACTTCAATCCTAACCACAGCTTCCCACCTGGGGTTTTGTCATGTTTCCTCAGTGGAACCATTTCTCTGTTTTATAAAACTTACAGAATGGATTGTCTACTTACTTGATATGTGTTATTTAAATTTGTTCGAATATTTTTTTGTATAAAGCGAAAACTTACTTTTATCTTAGATTGGTAATATTAGTAGTTTTTCAGACAGTGAGAGGTAACATTGATGAACTGAATGGCCTTGGGTCGCCTTGTTTGATTTTTGTACTTGGTACCACGTACAGCTGTTACCAAATGTTGTGACATTTTTTTTATATGTTTGTGTATTTTATCCTTCTATCACCCCAACATTTTATATACTAGAAATGTGAAATGTTGATATCACTAGATTCTGCCTTTGTTAGTTTTATTTAAGTTCTGTTGTTTTTTTTTGTGACTGCCATAATAGGTATATGAATACTTCAGATGTACATTTGTGCGTGTGTGACTTGATATACAAGTATGTTCAGGTGTACATTTGTTCATGTGTATGTGTGTATTTTGCAAATAATAATTTAGAGTTGTCTATACTATACTGTTTTGCTACTACTAAAGTTTGTGTATTAACTTTCTTATTTGTTTTTCTGACAGACTGATGTGTTCCTACTATGCTTCAGTGTTGATAAACAAGCATCATATGACAATATTGCCACCAAGTGGCATCCTGAAATTAGACACCATTGCCCTCAGGCTCCTTATGTCTTAGTTGGTAAGTTTTATGAATTGTAAGTCTTAAAGAAAATAATACCAAACTTTAAAGCATTTGGTATTCTCAGGTAAAACTGAAACCAACAGGTAAGTATTTAAGAGATGAGTTTGTTTAAATCAAACTCAATCAAAATTAAGGTTAATAGAACTGTTGAATTTTAATGAAACTGTTTTGTTTTCAGTTATTGTTCTACATGACATAATGGCTGGCCTTTTCCCTTACAATTTGTACAGCAACCACTCACAGGGTCACTTCAAATAGACAGAAAATATCTCTGGACCAATGAAAAACCAAATTGTATATGGCTTGAACAGAATGAAGATCTGATGTCTAGTAACAGTTTTACTCAAATCAATATTTTAAATTCATTCTACTACATTTTGTAAGAGGCTTTACCACACATATTTAGAGATAGTCTTGTTATCAAAGTTGTGGAAGTAACACTTCCCTTTGTTGATTTCTTCATGTGTCTAGTACCCAGACATTATAGCAAAAAGGATAATGACCTATCTGCTGTACTGCCTATATATGGCTGCAGTAACACCTGCATTATTACTGCCTGTGTGTGACAGCTCAAGGGTTGGATTAATATCATTCAGAGCTGAATTCATTCTGCCAACATTAAATTCCAATTGAGGATAGACACCCTGCAATGAAATTTGGAAACAACGTACTTGAACATATGTGAATAAAAAAATAATTTATTTTCTAAGCTATGAAAGAGATAAGCCATAATATATATGTACAGCATCTTTAAAGTTGATGGTATCCATGCACTTTTACAAAAATACTATTGAATCTTTACTTATATTGTTATCTGTATATTGTACAGTTCAGTAAATTCCATACAAAACTGTGGGCAGCTAATATAAATTTGAGTTAACACAGTAAACAAAAATTTAAAAACATATCTGGATCTAAAAGATTTATTTTAAAACTTTTTACAGTTGATTGAACAACACATTTTGTAATATTTTAATATCTGAGTTCAACATTATTTTTTCAGCATTTGCATTTCAGTTGTAAATTATAAACCCTTTTCTTAGCAATGAATTACCAGCAGTATAATTTGTGTGATACAACTAATCTAAACACAGATAGTCTCTGTGTAGGTTTGCACATAATTCAAAAACAAACAACTAATCTATTAGGTTATTATTTTTTATTCGAGATTCTGAACTGCTGTTTTGAACCCTCATGAAGTTTTATTTAGATTTTAGTTACTTTATGTGCTAAACTTAATTCTACATGTTTACTTGGCTGTTAAGCTCTCTGAAACCTGAGGATTTCAAGTCAAATTCAGTTCCACAATTTTCAGCAAATTTATAAAATCTAATAACTGCTTCATGCCAACTTTGAGTAGTCTGTTTTTTTATCTTCCTCAAAAATGTACATGTTGATTTTTAGGTGAATCCAGAGTATTGTTGTTGTGTGGTGAGGTAGGAGCGTGTGAGCACAGCATAACTTTACTTTTTGTTAACCGAAATGCCATACCTCCAAACAAATCCCACTTTACATCTCAGTCACTATTTCAAAGTATAAAAAATTAAATGCTTTTATTCTAAGATTTTAAAATGTAATTTCAGATACTAATACTATTTCTGAACTATGTGCTCTTTATCTACAAGCAATTTAAAAATTGATAACACATACAAAATGCATTCTGGTACTTTATTTAGCACTACACCACTGATTAACCTTATGAAAAGAGAGTATCTCATCTTAAAAAAAATGTCTTCAGCACATTTCACTTGAAGGATTTTTAAATTCTCATTTTCAACTGTAATAAAATGTATTCTAAAAATGATTATATAGAATTACCTGTGCTTGGAAGAGATGGATATAGAAAGACTGTCTACCACAATGACAGCAGTAAGCTGTTTTGATCTTTATTACATTTGTTTGGGTAAACTGGTGCTGCATCTTTGGTAATGATAAATTTCCATCTATCATTCTCTTAAACCTTTTGACATTTAGTATTTCTCTTAGGTGTGTGACATGGCAAAGCTTCTACGTTTGATGTCTATTTTGTTTATCATTTGCAGTTTGCAACAATCAAATTTTATAAAAGAATCTATTATATATTTATTTTTCAAAATACCTTTTTGTTAGGTTTTGTTCTCTAAGATATTCTGATCAAATTAAGTAACAATAACTACTGTCACTTATGTTGTTGTAGCATTACCTTATTCAGCATTCTATTTGTTAACATTATTTTTCAATAAAAGTGTATGTTCTGTGTGTCATGAAATGTTTTTATTAATAATTGGATCTATAAAACAATGTTTTTTTCCTCTCAGGTAATAATTATCTGTATTTTTATTAGTAACTATCAGTAATATTGAATACATGTTTACAAACTAAACATATTTAAAACACAGTTGAGTACTTTTACTTAAATAATGCTGGGATTAAAACAATTATATTTTATTCTCAACTGTCTACTTATTTCATATAGGAACCAAGATAGACTTACGAAACAGCAAAGACCTTCCAGAAGATGTACAACTAGTTTCTAAAAGTATGGGTCGTAAGATGGCTACAAAGATCAAAGCAGAGAAATATGTTGAATGTTCAGCAAAAACCATGGAAGGAATAAATGAGGTAATCTTTTTAAAATATTGTTTAATCAAGTTATATTTGAAGAATTATATGACAGTTAATAGTTAATTTATATTCCTTTGTTTGACTTTTACAATTTTTCAGTTTGAATGTTTTTCCTAATATTAGTTCATATTTTACATCAAGATGAAATATAATTCACTTTATATATATATCATACATAAGCCTATTTTTTCAAGCTTCTTTGAAAGATTTTGTACAGTACACTCAGTTTGAAAACAAACACCAAATAATATGTAATTATTTAGTTGAATAATATGTATTGATATGACAAATAAATTAATATTTAACTGTTCAGTTGATAACACTATCTAAAACAGATAGAGAAACAAAAGAAAAGAAGACAAGCCCAAACGAAAAATTTCATTTGCAAACAGTGTGTACTGAGGTTTACAAATTGAAGGTAGACTGTAAAGGTTTCTTATTTATTTGTTCACAGTTTATATTGGGATTAAATAATTTTGACAAATTTCAACAGTATTAATCTATTCAGCTGCTAATAATGTTTTTGGAGATTAAAAATTTAAGAATACAAACACTTTTTCTGCCTTTCATGTATTTTTAAGTTTTTAAAAGAAGTAAAACTTGGATAAGTAAGATTTATTCTTAGGTTGCTATTTGCTCAACAGGTGCTTTTATATTATCTAACTTATTGGTTTCCCAGTTTTATCGACTACTGTTTGATGGAAATTGAGGTTTGTATGATCCAGTAATGTAGTTGATTACCAGCAAGAAGAAATGTCGATGCAACCTTTCTTTGTCAAAGTTTCACTTAAAATATTTAAAAATAGGCAATTGATAGCTAAATATATATATTCTGTTTTGCTTCTTTATAGCTAATTGGGTGTCCACTATTCATTAGTAAATAATCTTGTACTGAAACTATTAAAAATGCCAAAAACCAAATAATATCCATTGCATAACTCTTCATTAAAGTAGGATGGTAGGTGTTAGAGCAGGAAAATAAAACAGTGTGTGATCTTTTGATTACCTTAACAAACTTTAAAATATAAGTTAAAAACAATGCAATGGCTGTGTTAAATTTATATTCTGGGAATTATGGGTTTAAATTTAAAGCAGTCTATGCATATGTCGTAAATAAAATAAACTGTAATTTCTATTATTATAACAGCTATAGTATTGGTGCTGAGAAGTATCAAAATTGTTACTTTTTGCACTTTCTCAATTAATTCCCCATGTACTTCTAATAAAATACCTTTTGTGTGATCAGGACTGAAATAACCATATGTGGGTTTATCATACAAGAAATGATATGTACTCCCTTACCCACATCTTTTAAAGCTAAACTTTTATGATATTTATTTTTTATGCTATTATCTTTTGATTATAGGTATACGAAGAAGCAGTGCGAGCAGTCTTGAACCCAAAATCATCTCTAAGAATTCGTGTTCCCAGAAACTGTCGTCTTTTGTAGCTTTCTTAAGTAATGAATTTAAGTTTGAATGCATTATCTGTGAAATTTCTTGAGGCTCATCAAATTATTCATAAAAGAGCATCAACAATTTTAATATTTTTTGAAACATATCTGTAAACAATATTATGTTTATGATCAGCAACAGGTGAAAATATATACAGTTATATAATAAAATAATTGATAGTTGTGTACCATAAAAATGTAATTTTTTTTTCATGCATTATTAGACATGAAAGATACTAAACTTATTATAGCAATATTTGATTACATTCAGTTGCAATGTATTTGTTGAGCAGTATGGATTGTTTATGGAAGCACCCAGTATCAGTTGTTGTTATCTGGAGCACCCACATTTGTTCTTTCTGTTACAAATGAAAGCTAAGTGAAAATGAAAAAAATAACGATAAATGTTTAATTAAGGAACTGTTCTCTTAAACTGTATATTTTGTTATTAATTGTTATTGGGGCATTTCAGTTAAAAGGAAAGATTTCTTTTATAGGATTCAAAATTACAAAAGTTAAAGGACCTTATAAGTAAGTTCTTTAGAATGCACAATTTGATCAAGGAAATTTGTTATACAGACATATGGAAGCTTACATGAAACTTCAGATTTATCTTATGGAAACTTAAACAACAATTATATCAATTACAAATTGTGTGTGTGTGAAGATGAATGTTTTATGTACAGATAGGATAGCATATTAATTTCAATATTTTTCTATACAATTGCAAGTTGATTCTTGACAGATAGATATTGCATTTATATACTGTTGAATGGAGATACACGTATTTTATTATGTGTAACTTCACATTTTACATAGATTTCTTTTTTTAGAATAGTTATTTTTATGATGTGCATATTTGGATATGATTTTTATTGTTTTTTTAAATTATCTATACCTTAATCAATTTCCACAACAAAGACATATCAGATACCTCTGGGATTTCAATCAACTATTTTCTAGTAATATTACAAAACATGTATGTTGGTATTTCCTTTTATGCATAAATATACACACTTGCATGACGTGTAGGTACAAATGAAGCAATAAGAAATCATAATATTTAACGGATTATATATCAAACTACTAAGTAAGTTCTAAGTTATAAAATTATGTACATTTTATATTTACCAAATATTTATCCAAAGATCAGTTTCAAACAAGAGAATCTAATTTTAATTATAGTAAATCTTTGTGCAATTGTTTGTGTTTGATATTCATTCCAGTCTGTGATGTTGGTCTGAATAACATTATAAAAATATCAAACTTGTAGAAGTTCATACGAGTTCCTTCATAATAAAGTTTGTTCTTTTAAAATAAAATTGATGTTTGTTTTACTTTCACTCCAGAGATTCTAATCACATAAAGACTCGAATTATAATACAGGGTGTTCGGAAAGTCACTGTGTACTTATATATTTATTAATAGACAAAATTGCACAGTGACTTTCCGAACACACTGTATATTAATTTTCGTCTTTTCTATAGAATCAATATGAGCCTAACTTGCAACATTGTTAATTTTATTTGGTCTTTAAAGATGGATAAGAGCACACCTCAATGCAAAAATTGTATATATTTGTAACGTTTTATAGACTATATTTTACTAATTTATAATCAGAAACATTATCACTTTCACATCATGTGGTTTTATGGCATGATATGTTATTAATGGTGTTGAAAAATATCATATAAGAATGAAACAGCTCGGCATGGCCAAGCGGGTTAAGGCTTGCAACTCATAATCTGAGGGTCGCGGGTTCCCATCCCGTCGCGCCAAACATGCTCGCCCTCCCAGCTGTGGGGCATTATAATGTTACGGTCAATCCCACTATTCGTTGGTAAAGAGTAGCCCAAGAGTTGGCGGTGGGCGGTGATGACTAGCTGCCTTCCCTCTAGTCTTACACTACTAAATTAGGGACGGCTACTACAGATAGCCCTCAGTAGCTTTGTGCGAAATTCAAAACCAAACCAAACTGTGTATCATGCAGTGGCGGCTCATCAGGTGAGACACCGCCCACATAAATTTCCTTGTCCATACCCGAAACACTTAAACCCAATGTATTTTTATCCTTAATTATGTTTTGATTGTAATAATCTATGAGAGTATAATAATAAAAAAACGTTAATTTATAGCAAGGATTCGAACACCATTTAATATTTCTTCATAAATAAACAGTAAGTGTATTCAAACAAAGAACACTAAATGTACCATAACCATCCTTTGTCCTATTAACAGGAGAAAACACAGTTAAAAAAAAGCAAAACATGGAAAAATAATTAAAAAGTATTCAAAACTAGTTTTCACTACTGACAAAAGAGCTTAGTTAGACAAAATAAATATTACATAACGAGAATGTAAAAAACAAGCTCTGCTGAGACAAAAAATTGTGGGACATTGATTTCACTTGGATGAAAATGTAATATACAGTAAGTGCCTCGTTTGTCAAAATTGTCACTAACCGCCGCTGTTCTTATGTATCGATTACTTTTGCTTGGATTTTTCTTTTGCTCTATTTAATTTTATTATTTTCTATTAGCTCGAGCGCTGATGTTTTAGGTTTTAAATTATGAGAATTATCATAAGATTATGTATTATCGCAAGCGCTGTTATGTGCTTCAGTAAAACTGATAGAAAAGAAACCCATGTTCGAAATTATAGCCACTTTGTATTTAAAAGCTCATTTATATCATACGTATATATAACTATAACTCCATCTGTGTAA